>NW_015166541.1:52351-52475 GCF_001447785.1 Gekko japonicus
CCATTTTATTCCGCTTCCATCCCTCCCAACGGCCCAAAAACTGGCTAAATTGTTCTTTCACCACGTTGTCCGCCTTCATCTTTTACCTGCTAAGGTGATATCCGACAGGGGGTCTCAATTTGTG
>NW_015166541.1:52658-52794 GCF_001447785.1 Gekko japonicus
CCATTAGCTGAATATTGTTATAACAACACACTGCACAACTCAATTGATATGTCACCTTTCAAGGCTGCTTTGGGCTATGATAATCCCCCTTTACCTTTTCTGAGGGAGGATGCTCCGCTGCAGCCTACTGATGCGG
>NW_015166541.1:52979-53220 GCF_001447785.1 Gekko japonicus
TTAAAGTGAGCCGTGTTTTGAATAAAGTTGCTGTTGAAGTTGAATTGCCAAAAAATTTAAGAGCTCTACATCCTGTGTTCCACATGAGCTTACTGAAAAAGGATCCTGGTCATTGTGCATGGCGGCCTGCCCATGCCCCTCCCCCTCCCATTGTATTGGAAGGTGAGGAACATTTTGAGATTGATGACATTCTTGATTCCAGGTTGAAACGTGGTAAACTTTGGTATCTCATCCAGTGGGT
>NW_015166541.1:53482-62887 GCF_001447785.1 Gekko japonicus
TATGTAGTCCGCGGAACTTGCCAAGGTCGTGCAGCTGGGTGTAGGGGGAGAGCTTTGCCTAGAATGTTTTGGGTATCTTGCATGTGAACTGAACCTGTGTTGACATTTCAGAACGGTTGCGTTCCCATGCAATGGGCGCGAACTGTATGGTCTATTCCCGCCAGTGGGAACTGGACCCATTGGTCCTTCCCTGGTTCAAATGTCTTTATTATGCCTTCCCTGGTTACCTGTAGTTATTCCTAACAATGTCCTGTTCTGGTTAAACCAACGCTTTGAAATAAACCTTACTTGCTTTGCAACGTGGAGTTGCAAAGCAAGTAAGGTTGGGATTAATGCTTGGGATTCAACACCCCCTAACCACGGGACCGCGACGGGACGTGTGATGGGGCGGCCGCGCGTTATTTTGCTCCGGGGCAAACAGCCACCCTCCCCCCCCCCCGCATTTTTCAGCCCGTGTGACCGGGACCACGATGAATGATAAACGCCATAATATTGTTAATGACAATTAGTCTATTAGATTGTAAATTTCAGCTTTGATAGAATGTGCCCTCCATTTTTAAACTTTGGCTTCGGCTGGTGGGTAAATTGTTCCTTGTTTCAGCTTAGCTTTTATCAGAACCACAATTTCCTCATGCAACAATAGCTTATTCCCAAGGCACAATGATACCTGAAAATTGAAATGCTTCCTTTACAAACATGAACTTTACGCAGTATCAGACATAATTAAAACTCTAATGGTAGAAAATACTCACCAAATCCAATCCTATATATATAAAAGCCCAGCATATTGGCACTTTCCGGCTCTCCCATTGGCTGTGCTGTGCGCTCCATCAGCCATTGGCTAGTCAACCACCACTTAAGAGTACTCGTGTGCCATTGGCTGGGTGCTCTACCCCACCCACTGCTGACCTGGCTATTGCATGACTAAATAAACTGCCAAAACTGCTCTGTGGCTTTCCCCTCATTGGCTGTTGCTAGGCAACTAAGCTTAGTTCTGTCAGTAAAAAGACAGGGATAGGAGGCTTTTTCCAGGCCTACTTTAGCCTTTGTGGGGAACTCATTGAGGCCAGTCTTGACTAGGGTGGTCAGTTCCAGGTTGGGAAATTCCTGGAGATTTTGTGATGGAGTCTACAGAAGCCAGAGTTTGCAGAGGGGAGAGACCTCTGCTGAATAGAATGCCATAGAGTCCACCCTCCAAAGCAGTTATTTTTTTTCCAGGGGGAGACCTAGGTTCTTGCTGTGGAAGCTGAGTGGGTGATTTTGGACCAGTCACAGACTTTCAGCCTAACCTCCCTCACAGGGCTGTTGTGCAGATCAAAAGGGGAAGAGGAGAATGATGTAAGCTGCTTTGGTGCCCACTGTGGAGAAAGACTGTACTTTTCCTACTGGGAAACCATTGTTGCCAATCTCCAGGTGAGGGCTGGAGATCACTCAGAATTACAACTGCTTTTTATAATGAGCTACCATAGGTGCCTCCAGGACAGTTTCTAATCCTAGACATATGCTCTAATACAGGTAGTTTAATAAACATAAAATAGCACATATAGTACATTTTGTATTGCAGTTGGAGAAATGTGGAATCTTAATTATTTTAGAATTCACAGGATATTGAAATTCCTTTATTTCTAAGGCCAATGGACACACTAAACACCTCCCACATTTGAATGCCCTCTCACATTCATCGTGAATTGAAAGTCTTGTCTAAAACCAGAGTGGATTATTATATCTAGAATGTTCTTAGTTCTCCTGAACCTGATCTGTAGGCTGTTTTCACATCCAGGTATGGACGAAACCAAAAAGCAGTACTTATTGATAAGTATAAGATCCTATTACCACTTTGGCTAGTTTTTTCTTTATCTTCCTCAAGTAAACTATTGACGTCTATTGACAGATAAGGCTCTATTTTTAGCATTCAGCACCACCCGTTTCATCCATTCCCATCAGCCAAAGTCGAAGTTTAAAAACGGAGGGCACATTCTATTGAAGTTGAAATGTACAATCTAATAGGCTAATTAACAATAACAATATTGTGGACTTTATAATTCACTGTGTTTGGAGATTGTAAGATTGAATGTAAGAGTACTATATATGCTTTGTAAAAGGTGTTCTTAAAATTATTTTGTATTTTTCACAACAGATCATATAAAACATTGTTTATGCATTGATTCTAAATAGCCTGATTTCAGTGTTTTGTTTGAATTGTATCTACCACACTGTATGTCCCTCTTGTTAATTAATAAAAAAGAAAAAGCACCACCAAACTTAATGGACTCAACAGTCCACTCGAGTAATTCCATTACCTGAGACCGTCGTTGTATATCTCTGCCGCACTGACTGTGATTTTATAGTCCCAGGCTGAAGCTTTTGCTTGCACTTCTGAGAAGAGAAGTTGTAGAGCCCGCTGATTGATTCCTGGGTTCTCAGGAATTCCCTAGTGAGGGAGATGATAAACAGAGCACAGAGATGAAGATATGCCACAAAGCATAAGGCTCGTGTGATGATGCCGGGAAACAGAAATGTCAGGCTCCTTATGGATTCAGCTATCCACCAGCTATGCTGGACCAGACCAAAGATCAGCCAACATTCTGCTTCTGGCAGTGGCCAGCAAGATTCTTCCAAGGTGCTTGTTAGCAAAACATGAAGACCACTGCCCTCCACTTCTGCCTGTACCCAGCATCTGATAAAAAAGTATAGAGGATTGAAAGCTTCTTCCATGTCCTTATCAACGGGCAGCAGAGAAGAATGATGTCTCATTGTTTTTAAAATCCATTTTAAAAGCTGGTGGTCGCTAACTCAATAATACAGCATTTCTTATGAGTGTCTCCAATCCACTATGGTCCCTCAGACCCAATGTGAGAAACCTGAGCCGAAGCCAACAGGTCTGGCCATACACAGCCGACAATTGGCAGAAACAACAGTTTTGTTAACTTGCTGCAGTTTCTGGCTGCTGGTAAGGCAGCTGAAACAGTCCAAAAGGTCTTTCTGACAACTCCGAGTGTCTTTTGCTCTTTGTGCGAATTGGTGCCTTTGCATGAGGGCTCCAGATGAAGCAACCAGAATCATAGTGGCTCAACCAAAAATTCTACCTTTGAGCTGGAAAATTTCAACACAGCACCTGCGGTTCTCAGAAATAGAGATCACCAGGTGTGGTTTATATGAAAGGTTTTGGCTAAAAATCACCCCAAGATATTTAAAGGTTCTACATTGTTCAATGGAATTGCTATCTATTGACTACTTAAATCTTCCAAGATATCTTCCTAAAGACACCTGGTCTTGGTAAAATCAATATTTAAAGCCTCAACCTTACAAAAACTATGCGATTTATGAAACATCCATTTTAAGCCAATGCACGTTAAGGACACCAGAACCATGTCGTCTGCGTATAAAAGGATCAATACTTCCCAACTTCCCAATGATGAAGGATAGAATTCAGGGCCTGATAAACTTGGAACAATACCATTTAAATACAAGAGCGATGGGGCCAAAAGACACCCATATGATCCTCTGAGTAAGCAGAATCTCCTCAGAGAGCCTGACAAGCCCACCTGAATTCTGGCAAATATATCAGAATGAAATTTCTATAACAGAGATGACAAATGTTCATCCATGTTTCTGCCTGCTAATTTTGCCCACAGTCAATTACAATCATAGAATCATAGAATTGGAAGGGACCTTGCAGGTCATCTACATCCTTCCTAAAGTGTGGTGGCCAAAACTGGACACAGTACTCCAGGTGAGGCCTGAGTCAAAGGCAGCACTTAATCATCTAATGGGATCACGGGTCTGTAATATGGCTTTGGAAACAGCATGACCTCTTGACAAGAACATACTCTCCAAAAGACAGATCAAGATGGGTAGCTGTGCTAGTCTGTCTGTAGCAGTAGAAAAGAGCAAGAGTCCAGTAGCACCTTAAAGACTAACAAAATTTGTGGCAGGGCTCACAAAAGCTCATACCCTGCCATAAACAACAAACAACAAATGTATAGATAAAATATATAAAACAACATAATATACTAAAAGTTTCACAATCATAAAATAAATTTCAATGTTAAAATACAAAGTCGTAATTCTCATAAATAGCAAAATTAGGGAGATCCCTCAACATCAGGGGTGGCCAAACTTACTTAACGTAAGAGCCACGTAGAACAAACACCAGATGTTTGAGAGCTGCAAAGACATGAGCAAATATTACACACATGTGTTTATTGGAAAATATGCAAATTTAGTAACCTTATATGTTATCTCCTGGTTCTTGTCAGAGAGCATTATGGAAAGAAGTATGGCTCTATGCCTCCCTGGGTAAACTAGAAATATGGGCATTATGTAAACTTCACATATCTGATTATACATCTTACTAGCAGTAAAGCCTGTTGTGAAAGCTATACAACGGGATCTAGAAAGAGGCTCTGGGGGAGTGCTCTGGCTTTGGGCAAACAGTGTCAATTTCCTGTGGTGACCTCAGCAGGGTATAATGACAGAGTCCACTGTTTTCTCCAAAGAAACTGATCTCTGCTACCTGAAGAGCAGTTGTAATTGTGAGTGATCTGTAGCCCTCACCTGGTTTGGAGGGTGTAGTCTATGGCATTCTACCTGTCTGAGGTCCCACCCCTCTGCAAACCCCACCCTCTCCAGGCTCCACCCCTCAAATCCCCAGGAATTTGTTAGCATGTAGTTGGCAACCCCATCTCCTTCCCAGCTAACCATCAACCTACCATTATCTGCCCCTTTGACTTCAGCTGACTTCTGCCCTCCTTTCTGCAGAGCAGTTGTAATTCTGAGTGCTCTCCAGCCCTCACCTGGAGATTGGCAACAATGGTTCCCTATGTGGGACTGACTGGTTTGGAGGGTGGAGTCTATGGCAGTGTACCTGTCTGTGGTCCCACCCCTCCTCAAACCTCACCCTCTTCAGGCTCCATCCCTCAAATCTCCAGGAATTTCCCATCGGGAGTTGGCAACCATATCAGGACTGGCCCCAATGTGTTTTCTCCCAAAGGCCAAAGTAGGTGACAGGACCAAGCTTAGTTGCCTACCAACAGGCACTGAGGGGAATGTAGGGTTGCCAGCTCTAAGGAGGGAAATACCTGGAGTTTTGGGGGGTGGATTCTGTAGAGGGCAACATTGGGCGGGGGGGCGGCGGAAGGACTCAGCAGGTATAATGTCATAGGGTCTACCCTCCAAAGCAGCCATTTTCTCCAGGGGAAACTGATCTCTGTCATCTGGAAATCAATTGTAGCAGTGGGAGATCTCCAGGTCCCACCTGGAGTTTGGCAACCCTAGGGGAAAGTGTGCTGCCCAGCAGGGGGTTGAAGAGAATGGTTTGATGGGTGCTGGGCCAAGATTGGCAACAATAGTTCCCCAGGAGCAAATAGCTGGGTTGGAGGGTGGAGTCTATGGCACTGTAACCTGTCTGAGGTCCCCATCTCCCCAGGCAGCTTTTAAAACATGATCCTGGGACCTACACACCACCAGACATTCCAACTGCCTTGCGGGGGGGGGGAGTATGAGGTGTGGAATGGAATGAAGTCCAATCAGCTTCCATATGCAAAAGACCTTGAAGGTTCCATATGCAACTGACATTCCAACTGCCTTGCGGGGAGGGGGGTGAGTTTGAGGTGTGGAATGCAGTGAAGTCCAATCAGCTTCCATATGCAAAAGACCTTGAAACACTGGGCGGGACTGCACAAAGCAGCCAGTCAACCCATCCAGTGTCTTCTGACTGACAGTTCAAGCGTCCATACACTAAAGGAGTGCATTTTAGAACTTTGGCACCCACTACTCAATTATATATAAGGAGAGATACAGTTGAAGATAACATGCCCTAATGTTTCTATTTTCCCATCACCCCAGTGGTAGAGTCGTTCTTCTAATGGAATTTTTTTGTATCTTTCTTCAAGGAGAACTGAGAGCCTGAGCAGTCAATTATTAATGGGGTTGAAGCTGAAGGAGGGTAGAGATAAGAAATAGAGAAAACTTGCCCTAATTGGGGACAGCTGGGAAAACTGACTGTGGAACAACTGCTTTCCCTTGGAAATGCATACCAGAAAACAACCACGTGACTTAGAAGACATAACCCCAGCTCCAGCTCAAAAACAGACAAAAATAGGACAATATTTTGTGTCTAGTAATCCCTCATTATTTTCCATGCTGCTCTCTAATTATTATGCTCCGCTGGTTGATAACATCAACATTGATGAGGAGACTGAGGGCCTGGAGGAGGTGGGAGAGATTCTCAGTCACTCCCTGCAGGGTCTATTTAATACCAATGAAAATGCTGAACTGGCTGAAAATCACTTGGAGCAAATACACAAACAGCTAAAATGGTGGCAGTCATCTTTGATAAATTGGAAAAGATTAAGAAACGACAATCTCATGCAGATGTTCTCAAGGCCAAACAATGAGGGCCAGCCCAACATAGAATTAAACGGACTTTCTTGCGACCAGACACTACAAAGTCTTTTCCGGTACTGCAAGAAAGAGTGTTGCAGAAGACAAGCAATCCCGAAAGCAGCGGACTATTCAATTAGTACTACAATCAAACAAGATACACCTACTAATTTGTCATTATAGAGGGCAGATCCCAAGATGGAGTTCTAAGTGAATGGTTGTAAATCAATAGATCTCTCCTTGGTTGAAGTTCTCAATAGTTTGAACCAATCACAGACAGTTATGCCCACCTTTGAGAGCCCTAGATTCCCAACAGTGATTTTATCACTGAAAATTGGTGTAAGGCAAAAGGGGATCTTTCCCTGACATAATTTTTTGTTAGTCTTTAAGGACTCTTGCTCTTTTCTACTGATATCCTCCAAAAGTTATTTTTTCCTACTGCAGTCTCAAGACTCAACTTAAACTCAATTCAAATGTCACAGCAAACCTCTATTGTTATCAGCTTTAATATATATTATTTTCTATACTTGCATACTTCTTCGCCCTAGTCACATGCAGAATACTATTGAAAACCTCTTGGTTTGGGAAGTCTTCAAAGTCTAGTTTGTTAAGATGTCCAAATTTAACTACTTGGGTAAACTGGAGCTTGTTTTCTTTTCAGAGGCCAGGGAACCCAGTTTAAATTTCTGGTTAGTGGGAAGGAAACAACATACAGCTTGTCCAGGCACATATATTCAGATATCATGGGAAACCAGACTCAGAAGGCTTCCCAAACCAGGAAGCATTCAGATGCTCTTAACCTGTGATGGGAGGGAGGGAGGAAGGAGCATATGAATATAATGTTGTATCATGAAATTGGGCCAAGGCTAATATTACTTAGATTTATAAGAAAAAAAAAGATCCAGGTGATGTCACCTCTTAAAGACTCATACCTTTGCTTAACAGATTAAAAATATGGGTATAAGCCTTAGCCAAATGTCTTTATCTGGTCCTGAATCAGTATATTGGTTCAGGGAAAATGGGGTTTTAAAAAGGCTGGTTAGGAGACTCCTTAATGCACCAGATCCGTCAAAGAGACAGAAGATTCCAGCAGTATGTAGTATACTGATTCAGAAAACATGTTAGATAGTTTGAGCAAGAAGAGCAAGGCCTTCAGATCTTGATGAAGGCCTACACAATTATGCATGGATTAAGAAATCAACTAAAAAAGGTCATAACACAAGAGTCATAACACAAGAAAGAAGTCATAACACAAGAAAGAAGGAATGTATTGAGACTCTCATAGCATGATGGTAAATACTCAGAGGAAAATCAACTCTTAGCATGATACTAAAGATTCGATGGCTGCTATATTATCAATTAATCTCAAGATTAAAGGAAATCATGAGCATTGAAGGTGGAGTTTTAAGAGATGCAACTGAATTTGAACAGCTGATTATAACAAAAAGAGCATTTACTGCAATGGATATAAAGATTTACTCTAGTTAGAAACATAAACAGAAGGTGAACAAGTGAAAAAATGCATGATTAAGTGGATACAAAACTTTACAAAACAGATATTTATGCAACAATGGGAACAATTATGGGGAAAAGATACAAATTTACAGTCAGCCAGATGCTAAAAGAAAATTGGTACAAAATGTTTTTCAGATGGTATATAACTCCAAAAGACACTGAGAAAAAACTATGAAGTAAAATGCTGGAAATGTCAAGACATTGATGGAACTTTCTTTCATATGTGATGGACTTGTAAAGAAAGCAAAAAGATATTGAAAAGCAATACACCAAAAAAGTTTAAATTCCCAATGGAAGTCAAGAGCATGCTATTATGGAAGTCAAGAGCATGCTATTAGGTGTTTGGCCTAACAAATTACCAAAAATTTTAGAAGAGGTATTCAAATTTTTGTTGTTGTTCAGTCGCACAGTCGAGTCCGACTCTTTGCGACCCCATGGACCAGCTCCCGCCAGGCCCTCCTGTCTTCCGCTGTCCTCTGAAGTTGGCTCAATTTCATGTTCGTTGCATCGATGACACTGTCCAACCATCTCATCCTTTGCCGTCCCCGTCTTCTTTGACCTTCAATCTTTCCCAGCATCAGGGTCTTCTCCAGTGAGTGCTCCCTTCTCATTTGGTGGCCAAAGTATTTGAGCTTCAGTTTCATTATCTGGCCTTCCAGGGAACAGTCAGGGTTGATTTCTTTTAGGATTGACTGATTTGATCTTCTTGCAGTCCAAGGGACTCTCAAGAGTCTTCTCCAGCACCATAGTTCAAAAGAATCTATTCTTCGGCGCTCGGCCTTCCTTATAGTCCAACTTTCGCAGCCATACATGACTACTGGGAATACCATTGCTTTGACCATGCGGACTTTTGTTGGCAGGATGATGTCTCTGCTTTTTATCATGCTGTTTAGGTTCGCCATCGCTTTCCTTCCAAGGAGCAGGCGTCTTTTAATTTCATGGCTGCGAATGTTGTCTGCGGTGATCTGGGATCCAAGGAACGTGAAGTCTGTCACTACTTCCACGACTTCCCCTTCTATTTGCCAAGGAGTGATGGGGCCGGATGCCATGATCTTAGTTTTTTTGATGTTGAGCTTCAAGCCCACTTTTGCGCTCTCCTCTTTTACCCTGAGCAAGAGGCCTCGAGGTCAGTGATTATACCGTCATGGTTGTCAAGGACATCGAGGTCTTTCTTGTATAGTTCTGTGTATTCTTGCCATCTTTTTCAAATACATGGTGATAAACTGACAATTTATCCACATTTTGATATTTTAGTTCTGTACTGCATTCATCTTTCTTAAAGGATTGGTTGTATTTATGAATTTTTTATACTGAATTCTGATAAAGACCAAGGGCGTAGACTTTCCAATTTCGGGGGGGGGGCTGGGCTGGGCCAGAGGCATTGCTGTGCTAGGCCCTTAAAAGAACCGAGGCCCAGTGACATAATAGGGAGGAGCCACTGATATCACAGGCCATTGTCACTATTTATGGAGGTGGAGCCATGTGGGATTTAGGAAGGGGTTCTCC
>NW_015166541.1:62935-63894 GCF_001447785.1 Gekko japonicus
GAGAACCCCCCTAGCCAGGCCCAACGGCTCAGAAACAAAGCTTGGCATGGGCAAAACCCTCTACATAAAACCCTGGAGAACCACTGCCAGTCTGAGTAGACAATGATGACACTGATGGACTGATGGTAGAGAAATCATGCTTTGTGTGCCAAAGGATAAAGATTTAAACCTAGGAGGTCTAAGAAAACAGGTGTTGGAAAGGATCTTTCTCTGTCTGAATGTCTAGAGATCACCTGCATCAGAGCAGACCGTGATACTGGGACAGTTAGATTTGAGTCCAATAGCAGATTAGAGACCAACAAGAGTTTCAGGGAATAAGCTTCCAAGAGTCAAAGCTCCCTTCATCAGGCTGGGTGATATTGCCATTGTTGTGAGGTCAATATAAGGGAAGGGAGACTGGAGGAAGGGTGGGATAAAGAGGGGATTGACAGACAACATGTGAGCAGCAGAGTCCATTAGGATGGAAGAGGAATTTACAGGGGGGAAATAGCACCAACTGATGTGACTAAGAAAACAGATCTTCCCAAATTAAAGCATCATGAATCATAGCATGAGCATGAACCTATATTGTGGTACATTAAGTGATGTAGCAGTGGAGACAAAACCTTTAGTGGTATTTAGTTGAACTTCCTGGACAGGCAGAGGGTTGCCACTGGCCAAACTGCTCTGACTTTAGAGAGTTGGGACAAGCAGCAAGGCTTGAGGAAGGGGATGTAGATCCATGGTTATAGAAAAGAAGGAGTCTAGGACCTGAGAAAGCAAAGCGGTCCAAATGAAGCACGAAATAGAAAGCTGTACATAGTTGAGAGGAATTAGAAAGGAATGGAGATGCACAGTTGGTGTGAAGTACATTTTAGAAATTATAGAAACAGCATAGAAGTTTCTTAGGTGGGGTTAGCTACAATGCTATTGCAAGGTCTGTGTGATACAATAGGGGAGGCAGTCCACAGAAACCTGTA
>NW_015166541.1:64019-64199 GCF_001447785.1 Gekko japonicus
GGAAGTGTCCTCAGGATTGGACTATGAAGAGCTCTATTCACATCCTTAACCACTGAGCTTGCTAATACTTTTTCCTCTTTCAGTTCCTTAGATCAATTTGCCCAATCCCCCATCAAACTCAAATCTTATTGGCTCTTGCAACTATGAGTAAATTATTATTACACTTCTATCACATGGCTC
>NW_015166541.1:67278-67528 GCF_001447785.1 Gekko japonicus
GGGTAGCAAATGTTTTCTGAGACTGAAATGACAGCCCCCAGAGTACAGTGATAACCCCTGGGAGTAGAGGAAGTGTTTTGGGACTGTGGGTTGAAGATGAGTTCTTGGACTGGAATGACAGGCCCCTGAATGGAATGACAGCCCCTGGGAACAGAACAGAGATGCACTTTGCATACAGCCACTGTGTGCACTATACCAGCGACTCAAACCAGATCAGCACCATGGCATAATGTGACAGAGAACACTATAA
>NW_015166541.1:67807-76065 GCF_001447785.1 Gekko japonicus
CACTCACACACTCAGACAAAACTGAAGTACAACTGAAGTTAAAAACAGGGGGCGAGAAAGAGAATAAAAGCAGCACAACAGATGGGTGGGGAGGACGGGAAGGAGGGGAGGGGGGGAGAAGGGGAATAAAAAGAGAGTAGAAGCCCAGGCAGGGGGGGCACTCACACACTCAGACAAAACTGAAGTACAACTGAAGTTAAAAACAGGGGGCGAGAAAGAGAATAAAAGCAGCACAACAGATGGGTGGGGAGGACGGGAAGGGTATTCCAAAGAGAGCAAAGGCAGTTTTCCTTCGGACTACTCAGCCTCAGGCTCACTGAACACTGCCCTCTCTCAGGCCCCCAACCCACCCATGCCCTTACAAAACCGGCCAACTAGGTCCCAGCGTGCAGCAGCAAGAGCAGCAGTGAAGGGGAATCAGAGGAAGGCAGCAGCCCTGCGTGAGAAGTGGAGTAGGTGCCGTGGAGGCCATCCGGGATGTGGGAGGGACCGCAGCCCCTGAGCTTCGGTGCTCCCTTCGGCAGGGCAAGTCCGCCGGGCCAAGTTACCCTCCTGGTCCGCGCTGATTTTACTGGTAGCTGGGTGAGGGGGGCAGAGAGGCGGGCTGAAGGAATGTGCCTCGAGGACTCAGCAGTAAGGGAGAGCCCGGGCAAGCATGCTTCCTACCTTTGTGTGCGCGCACAGAAAACCAGGAAAGCCAGACTCCACATGCAGCCCGGCAGAACTAAGGGCTGCTGGGAGCTGAGGGTGGGGCTTCACTTCCAGGAGGAAGCAAGCCCCCGCCCTAACTTCCCTCCCTCCCTTCCGGTCCCAACCCAGCCGCTGAACATAGTTTCAGAATGTGGTGGGGGGAGCAAGGGTGGCTGGAACCAGTTGCCCCCGGAGGAGGCTGAGCACCTTCCTGAAAATTTTGGGGGAGGGCTGACATCCCGCCGCCCCCACGAACTTTACGCCTATGATAAAGACAACACATTGAAACATATTTGGTCTTTTATAATTTACAACAGGATGTCCCACAAATAATAGACACATTGTTCACTTATTAATGGATACTTAATCTATTTAGATGGTATTTGTTTCTAGGGTTTTCTGATTTGACTTGGTCCCATGATTCCTAGCATAAACATTTCAGTTGTGCTCCAGAAACTGCAGACTGTCAGCTTGTAAAAGAAAAAGATATGACGCTCACCTCCATTGTGTAGGTCTTTCCTGCACCAGTCTGCCCATAGGCAAAAATACAAACGTTGTAACCATCGATGCATGATGTAATCAGGGACTGAACTTCCTGGAAGATCTTTTGGAAACAAAGCCTGCGTAAGATACCAGCAAAGGGATTCCCTCTACTGCCAGACTGGCTCTCTGGATATGTGTTAATGAGACCGTCAGTCCAATGGAGCCCCCCTCAGGCTTTGACAAACACCAGAATTTGTTTAAACAAGTAGGATGAGGAAGTAGCGGGAGAAGCAGCTCTGGCAACCTGCCCTCTTTGACTTCAGGTAAAGAAGCCAATTTTCCCCCACCCCCAGCAGAAATCCCTATCCAGTTAAGAACCACTGTGATTCAAGCCACATTTACCCCTCTCATACATTGCAGGAGATTTTGCAACCCTAACTGTTGCAAGCCCCAGAATACTGTGGCAATACTTACATCTTCCTGTGTTGCTTCTGGAGGGAAAACCTTGTCCAGTTCAAATGATACCTGCTTCCCTTTGTGCTTGAGCTGCAAAACAGCATCATCATCAGGACTGAAAGTCACTGCACTGGCGGCACCCGGGCCTTCTCCATCCTCTTTAGTTATTGGCCTGACACGGCCAAATACTCGGATATTTCCTTCAAAGGGGAATTAGAGAGGTTTGTACATTTGAAAGCAACTGCCTTCCTGGCCCCCAACTCCTTTGCAAAGACCATTTCAGCCAATAAGAACCCTCTTCCAGCTGGCATCTGGGTCATTCCAGATCAAACCCTGCTTTCTGTGAAGTGGCCTGTGTACAAATTCTGTCTTTGTCAGAGAGCCAGCAGCAAAACTACCTGAGCTAGTGTACGTTGCAAACCATGTTTCCAATCCCAAAGCCCCCCAACTCATTGCAGCTGGCAACTAGGACTCAAAGCCCTTCACCAAAATCTCTGCACTGCCACCAAAGGAAGGGCACAGACCTCTCAATTGCACAAGTTCATTGTGACATTTTTTCCGGAGCTGCAGTTCCCTGCGGTATTTTCTTAGCAGCTCCTGGTTTGTGCGATTCACCTCTTCAATGGCCTGCTCAACCTTCAAGAGAGAACAAAAGAGTCTGGGGCAACATTGCTCACAGATATCAGGTATTGTACCCACCTCCACACCTGGCTATTTGAACAGCTGTCTTCCACTGAGGAACTAATGACTTGTGTCAAGCCTAACGACGGAAAGGAAAGGCTCAGTTCCACACTACTGACCCAAAACACAACCCTTAAACTGTGCAGATGGCTCTTGAGATTTTCCTGACCTCTGCCTTGGCATTCTGGAAGGCTTCTTTAAGCAGAACAGGGAATTCTCTGACTTGTTGCTTGAGATTATTGTAATCACTAGTGAGAGTTCGAAGAGCTGGCTGGAGTGTAAGAAGATTTTTCCGCACTCCTACAAAGAAGCGTAAAGGAGAGATCATAGATCCATGCAGAGAAAACTCCCTTTTCCATTACCATAGACAATTTCCCTTCCTTGAAAAAGCCATAACAGGGAAAAAGGAAACTTCAAAGTATCTCTAACATAACACTGAGATTCTACAAATGCCAGTGAAATACAATCAACCCATTGGAAGCTATGATCCTTCATGAAGGTGTCCCACCCCAACTGCTGTTCTGTCAGGTCCTCAGAGGCAACATTCATTCACCTGCCAGGTTCTCATGCACGGCTTTCATTTCCACTTGTGCTCGTGCAAATGCTTCTTCGATGGCTTTGTTCTTGTCCTCTTCCATGGTCTGCATTTCCTCCAGCATTTGTTCATGAGCTCGTTCTAGCTCAGACTCATACATCATAACCTAGAAAATGGGCCACAATGAAATTCCTAAAGGAGCCAAGTCTCTGTCTTCCCTTACTTCTAACTAACAGTCTCTTCTACACTGATGGGAAATAATTCAGCTCCAGGAATATATTGCCGATGACCTCTACGTAGGCCAAGTCAGTCAAGCTTGAGGGAGATGCGATGCCCTCGCTACACTGCGTGATAATAAGCCAGATTCAAGTCCAGCAGCACTGCAGAGGCCAACAAGAATTCCAGGGTGTCGACGGGCTCTTGTGAGTCAAGCTCCCTCTTTGATCCTGGACAGCTTATTCCCCCACCCCGCCCCCAAATCTTATGGGCCTCCTAAGGCACTGCTGGGCTCAGATCCAGCCGCTCAATTGCAGATCAACCAGGCTACCCTCTGAAACAGCCTCCACTGAGTGGAGAGTGCATGATGGGCTAGCTGCTTTGGGTCAGGAGGCAGTCCAAAGAAAACAATGCCATTTAAAGGGTGTACACAGGGTATGACTGAAAACTAGAAGCTTGTACACCTGAGTCTTCTTGAAAATGATCAAGCAAAGAAACCCCCAATGCAACATTTTTTAAAATTTACTTTATTTTCAGTCCACTCTCCAACCAATGAAAAATAGCTCTCTGCCCCTCTTCCAGTGCTGCTGCAATTACTTCCTTGCCCTTCTCTTGCAAGTTACTGCTACTGCAGCAGCTTCTCCCCTCTTTTAAAGGAAAAGGAGGCATCTGCATGCATCTTTGCTCTGGACGGGAAAACAACAGCATCAGCGTCTTCCCTCCTGCTCCTCCCGGTCACGCGTCCATGACAAGGAGTGAGCAGGGTATGCCTTTTCCTTCCATCAAAGCTGCTACTTGCCTCTTCCAAGGAAAACACATTTCCCCCCTGCAGCCAAAGTTACAATTCGGGGTGGGGGTGGAGATCTGGGAATCCACCTAAAGGTTCCCCCACAGATGCCCTGCAGACCTGCTCTGGACGACTGTCATGTTTGCAAAAGCAGTCGTTTTCTGACTGGCTCCACCCACCAAGCAGCCAACTTGAGACTGGCAGCTCTCAAGGCTCTTGAAGAAATTAAGTAGCTCCCCCCAAAAAAACATTTAAATAACCCTGACATGTTAGTCACTTCTCCACCATAAGTACATGAGGCAACTTACAATCACAATCAATTAAAAACAACCCATTCTAAAACAAAAGTACAAACAACGGGCATATCAATTATAAATCAAAAATAACAGCAACATTAAATCAGCAGTTATTAAAAAGAAACAGGAAACCGAAACAGAAAATAAAGGAGTGGCATAGAGACCCAGAAGCATCATGAAAACCCACGTGGTATAATGGCTGAAGGGTCACATTAGGATCTAGGAGAGACCCATGTTCAAATCCCCACTCCACTATGGAAGCCTGCTGGGTGACCGTAGGCCAGTCACACCCCAGCCATGGTCAAACATGCCTTTAGAGCTGACAGACCAGCAACCCACAGCCATCGGCACCCCGTGCTGCCCTGCCACAGAAGCAGAGCTAAAGGATACCGAGGGAAGTCTGGTCCTGATCCTTGCCGAAGGGCCACGGACTGACTCCCCCCCGTGTCTGATCCCTCAAGCCAGCGGGATGGTCTGCCCACTCCATCCTGACTCAGTGCTGTCCCCCCCCCTCGCTTGGCAGTACGTGCATAGCGGCATACTCCATGGGGAGCCCTCTGTGGGGGGGTTCGAGTCCTCATTTATGCGCATGGGAAACAAAAGGCAACCCCCCCCCCACTCGCCCAAACATAGTGCAGTGATGGGCTGAGCCCACAGCACAAAGGGATGTGTGACTGCGTAACTGCGAGTCAAATTCCACCAGAGGTAATAGGGGCACTTCCCCTCTGCGCCAAATGGCACGTCCGACTGCAGCCCCCTCAGCCTAACCTACCTCACAAGATTGCTGTGAGAATAAAATGTGGGAGAGTAGAATGATGTAAGCTGAGTCTCCGTTAGGGAGAAAGGTGGGTTGCAAACAAATAAAGCAAATAAATAAAAAGGGAGAGGGGCAAGCATTCCTAAGTATTTATAGCTGCAACATTTATGAACAAAGTTGAAATGAGCTTCTTTACACCTATTTTTCTCTCTTCTGCACAGGCTTGGTTACGCACCTGTGCTCTGAGCTGGCCTGCTGACTTCTGAGAGAGCTGTAACTGCTGCTCCATCTCTTTGAGCACTTGTCTCTGCATCCCAATCTGCTCCTGCAAATACTGGTTCTGGGACTGGGCTTCAGAGAGAGCCTGCTGGGTCTTGCAGGACTCCACTGGCACAGTTCTGATGACGTACTGTGAGGCAAGAGAGACAAGAACACAGTTCCAGAACCACAACAAGTAGCTGTGTAAAAGAAAGATCACACCGGCAAATCACTGGTCATTCCCACAAACCAACCAAACCAGCTTACGAACACATCAGGATCTCTGTCTGAAGCTCATCTAAGGGCTCTCAGAAGGTGACTCAATTATACCTTCTAGGCAGCTTTCAGAGCTACAATAGATGTGACAACTGCCAAGTGACCAGTATGGAGACTGACAGTCATACTGCCTCTCCAAGTAGTGGTTAAGTGCACAGACTCTAACCTGGGAGAACTGGGTTTGATTCCCCACTCCTCCACTTGCACCTGCTGATGTGACCTTGGGTCAGTCACAAGCTCTGGCACAGCTGTCCTTGAAAAAGAGCAGTTTCTGTCAGAGCTCTCTCAGCCCCACCCACCTCACAGGGTGTCTGTTGTGGGGAGGGAAAGGGAGAGGAGCTCTGAGACTCCTTTGGGTAAAGAAGGGCAGGGTATAAATCCAATCTCTTCTTCTTCTTCTTCTTCTTCCAAGTTCCCTCTGGAGCCCCCACCCCCTGCAACTGTTCTGGCTCAGGAAAATGGTAGGGGGGAAAGCTGAAATCCCTTCTCCCCCCAGTCCCAATCTCAATCACGTTGCATCAACATTTTGGAAACAAGTTCCCCTGAGGGAACTAACTAGCAGTGGTCACGTGGCAAGTTGGCATGTCTAGTTCAGACCCAAGAAAGCACTGTATACAGTTCATTTGCAACCGTTCCAAGGTCCACCTCACCTTGATCTGCTGAGGTTGGGCTTTGAGGCTGGCTATTGTCTCCTGACTGTTCCGCAGTCTCCGGCAGAGCCTTTCCTCCTCATCTGCCTTCTCTGCTAGGCAGTCCTTCAACCTCAGCTCAACCTCAGCCAACCGATTGGTTTTCTGCTCCACTTCCAGGTCCAGCTCAGACAAACGACCTTTCACTTTTTCTGTTTCTTGTTTCAGTTGGGCCAACTTTTCTTGCAATTTCTCATTCTCCTGAGCAGCAAACACAGAGGGAGAACTGTAACAAACCCAACTGCAACCGGGCTGCCTATAAGCACCCCACCAGGAAGGAGAAGCTTTCTACCTGGCAGTGCTCGCAGTCAACGTGTTTCATGGGCTGCTTCTTGAACTCTTGTAGCTTTGCCTCACACAACTCCTGCTCTTGTTTCAGGCACATATTTTCTGCAGTCAGAAGATTGCGATGCTTCTCCAAATTTGTGCTACCCTGAGGAGGTGGCAGAAGGTAGACAGGGAGCAGAGGGAACATAAGCATCATGAGCAATTTTACTGTTAACCCAATTAGCTGACTGGACCGCAGTGAAAAACCTGACTGTAAGAATGTACAAACTGAACCCACAGCAGAGACAATTTGTTGAACTATCAGAAGATGTGAGATAGACAACAAGCTTTTCCCAGCTCCTGACCCTGCTGGTTCTCATCCATAACAGACAGCAATTGTTCTCATTACTGCAGGCACTCCACCTTGCAAATATATTTATAAAGAGACCCTCTCTCCCTTCACATCTGTTAGCAATCAGTTGTACAATCAAAGTTTTTAGGAACCACTAGGCAGACGGCTGAAAACCAAAGCACAGTGTGGCCGTTAAAATATTTTTTTAAGAAACACTGCATGTATGAGAAAAGAAGGTGGCCACTGGGTTGGATCCGAATGAAATTTCCCAGTGACGGAATGGAACTCTCCTCCCTCCCTCCCGCCTTCCATTACAGCCCGTGTATCTCCATCCAACGCCGCTCCTCCTGGGGAACAGGGAAGCCCGAGGGATGACACGAGAGAGGCCTGCAGCAGAGAGGGGGAATGGGTGGAAACTGCAGTTGGTGGAGATTCCAGCCCTACAACGGCTACCCGAAGGAGACTCTCTTGGGTGTAGGCTGCATTGGACAGCGGGGGACATACATCTGAGTAGAACTGCTTAGGAGAGCTCCTTAAGTCCAGCTAGATAATGAAAAGAAGAAAGTTCTGGATACTTTCTATGCAGACTTAGTAGCTCCTGCCCTTCTCCTTACAGGTAAACCATTTTGATTACCTGGGAGATCTGGGAGATCCAAATTCAGATCTCTGCTCTACCATGAACCTTTCTGGCTAACCACAGGATGGGCCAGTCACACAAACTCCGCTTTGCCCACTCCACCCGGCTGTGAGGATAAAACAGAGGAGGAGGGGGGGTGGGATTGTGCCACTCTGTGCTCCTTGGAGAAAAACAGGGTGGAAACACACGGTGTAAAATATAAGGAAGGAAGGAAGGGATTCCACCAGCAGACATCACAGGGCGAGAGGCAGATGATCTCTGGTGCGTGAGGGTAGGACAGGGGCCGATGCAGGAGTCTCCCTTCAAAATACTTAATGAACAGCCTCACACCATGGCTACGTCTCAGGCTTACTGCTCCCATTGTGTTGGGCCAAATGCAGACCCCTGACCTCCCCGTGATTTGGGAGTGATGCGATGGCATTTCACACACACACACACACACACACACACACACACACAGAGCAGCATCTGAGCCTCCAGCCGTCGGAAGCAGAGGGCTCTCTCCACAGCTGCCTTCAGTGCCATGGATTCACAGATGACCTCCAGGGTCGACCAGGCTGCTGTTGTCCCCGTAGCCTGTGGTCAACCAGGCTGCTGGTTTGTTGTTGTTTTTTACCCTGCCAACTACAGATGGGAGGAAGACAGGAAAGACCAAAACTAAAAGGTCCTGAGGAGAAAAAGGAATCTTGGCTGGAGCTGCTCAGCAGAGCAGACTCACGATATGCCCTGTCTGCTTGGCAAACAGGGCTGAACTGGGAGACGGAGCGGAAGCCCCTCTCCCTGCAGTCAGGAAGAAGCTCACCACCCTGCCTGTGTGCCCAGGAGGAGGCGTTTCTCCCAACCGTCCAGGCTGTAGCCCTCTTAAGAACCACTGGAGA
>NW_015166541.1:76134-85082 GCF_001447785.1 Gekko japonicus
AAAAGCAGTGGAAAAGGCAGACTCCATGCTGGGGATCATTAGGAAAGGGACTGAAAGTAAAACTGCCCCTGTATAGATCTATGATGTGATCTCATTTGGAATACTGTGTGCAATTTTGTTTGTCATATCTCAAAAAGGACATTGCAGAGCTGGAAGAAGTACAAAAGAGGCCAGCTAAAATGATTAAGGAAGCACCTTTCAATAGGGCAAATAGACTGGAATTGACTGATGGGACACGATAGAGATTTATAAAATTATACATCGAGCAGAGAGAGAGCAGGGACAACTTTTCCTGGGTCTTCCAAAATACCAGAACTCAGGAAGCACCCAATGAAGCAGGCAATAGATTTAGGATAAACCAAAGGAAGTACTTCTTTACTATACTACTGATTAATTCGCCATCAGAGGATATAGTGATGGTTGCAAACATAGATGGCTTTAAAACGGGATTAGACAAATTCACAAAGGATAGATCCATCGGTGGCTACTAAAGCGGATCTCCCCATCCAGAGGCTGTAATCCTCTGAGAACCAGTGATGGGCGGCGACATCAGACTGTGGCCCTCCAGGGTCACTCTGGTCGGCCTCTGTGTGAGGCAGGAGGCTGGACTAGGTGGACCCTAACCCTGGCCTGGTCCAGCGGGGCCTTTCTTATATTTTCAAAAAAACAACAACCATGATGCCTCTTGCCTTGCAGGATCTGAGCCCCATGGAGCTGCCCCAGCAGACAGGGCAGACACAGTTCCAATCCAGCTTCCCCAACGCTGTCTTAAAGGGTACAGTCTGTGTCCCAGGAGCAGGAGCATCTCACCTTGCTGGAACTCCAAAGGGGGGGGGGAGGAGAACTGCAAGAGAACCATGAGCAGAGTTGAGGCCCACTTGTTGTCTGCTGCTAGCGCTGAATGTTACTCACTACTCTTTATTTTTCTTTTCATTCTTTGAATGCAGGCAGCCGACAGGAGCTGAAGCCAGGACAGACTCCATGTGCAGTGCAATGCCAACCTACAACACAACCAGCACACAGCAACTGGGACAACTCTACTTGGTGTGACCTTGGGTCAGTCACAAGTTCTCTCTGAGCTGTTCTCTCAAGAGCAGTTCTCGAGAGAGCTCTTTCAGCCCCACCTACATCACAGGGTGTCTTGTTGTGGGGAAAGGAAGGAAAAGGAGATTGTAAGCCACTCTGAGACTCCTTCGGATAGTAAAGGGCGGAATATAAATCCAGTCTCCTCCTCCTCCTCTTCTGCTGCCGCTGCCATTTGGCCTGTAGCTGGGGGGAAGTGAGCTTTCCCAGCATCACCCCTCCTGGGAATCAAACCGATGTCTCTCAGTTGCTAGGTGGCTACTGGGAATGACCTTTAGGGGCACTGCAGGTATGTCTTCTGTTGCTGTGCTGCTCCAGTATCTGACTGGCAGACATCCCACTCCAGCTGGAATCAGAAAGGGGAGGGTGTTCTACTGTGGCTGCCCCTAGTGTTGCTGCAGTGGACAGCAACTAGGTGTGCCGCCGACAAAAGGGAACCTGGCTGCAGGTGGGGACTTAAGCCTCTGCCTACAGACCAATAGGGGAAGCTGTGCTGCCATTTTTCTCTCCTTGGGTGAATCCATGGCATGGGTGATTCCAGCCAAATGACAAGGGGCAGTGGCTACATCCACCACGGTGCTGGCTGGTGCACCCATGTGTGCAATTCCTGGGGCATCACCAGGACACCTCTCCTTGACTGGCAGGTGTCACAGGGGTTGCTGGGAGCTCTGGTGTGCTCACTATGTGGTGTGAGCCCTGCCAAGGGGTGTCTGTCACTTTCCCCACTCTTTGGCCATGACCAGATGATGCCAGGTACCCATATGCTGACTTACCACAGCTCTTGGGGTGTTACAATGGGGTTGCCTGTGAAGGGAAAGGGAAAAGTGCAACTCACCAACTCAGAGTGAAGCCTCTTCATTTCCTGGGTTTGCTGCATGAGGTTTTCCTTCAGACATTCTATCTGTCAACACACAGGTAAATTTAAATAGACACTTTGAAAAGGTCTTCACTTGATACTAAAGCTGGCAGGTACCTGAAAATGTGCTCCAGAGTCCCACAGAGAATATTGCACGGTTGTTTCCAAAAACCAATGAAATGGAGTTCTTTGGTAATGTCTACTCAGCTCAAGCATGGGGAAGTAAAGGCAAACCTGCTGTCCCACAGTCAACTAGCAAGGCAGCAAGCAAGAGAACGGGAGCTCGCTAGGGATGCCAGTCATTACTCCTGAATGCAGCCATTGCAAGTATGCCTCTCTGTGCTAATGGAAGGATGCTGTATAGATGGAAAACAACCCCCTTGGAGACACGCCCTGGACCAAAAGGACAGAAACTTATTGTACCACATTTTTATGCTACCACTAGCAGTATGGATTGTGGCTCACAGTTTGAACTTTCCTTGGAAAGGGCTTGTGGCTTAGTGGCAGAGCACATGTTTTGCATACCAGATTCAATCCCTAGAAACTCCAGTTACAGTATCTCGGGTACTGGGGGAAGGCATCTCTTCAAAAGAAGGACACCAAGCTATCGACCTCACCCAACTTTCAAACAATTGTTAGCCAGCAAATATATATTAGCTCCTCTTGGCAGCCAAGCTAAGCCTACACACACACACAAGGGATAGAGGGATGTGTGTACTACCCGGGGGTGGGGGGTGGGTGGGGAGTTTCTTCCAAAAAACAAAGCAAAAGAAACCAAGAAACCAAGAAAACAAAAGCTGAAAGGTTTTTTGGAGGGGAAACATATGCAAGGCTTATTTTCCTATCACACCCAAACAAATGTGGTGATTTAACAATATAAACTGCATAATCTATTACTTAGCAAATAAATGTGTACAATTTGGCATATTTGTGCCATTTAAACATATAAATGTCTTTGTTTTCTATATGGAAAATTGCAAGTACATTCAGTACTTAAGAAATAATAGCAAACTGATGCACTCTATACCACTATAGCCCATGCATTGTAACTTCTGCCATCTGAAAGATAAGGAAAATTGAAATTTGAAGGTATAAAACCAATTCTGAAATAAACAGAAGAAAATGTATTATTTCTCACACAGCCGCAATGGGTCAGATACCATAGCTAAATATTAAGAAGAAGAGTTGAGGTCTCAAAGCGGCTTACGGTCGCCTTCCCTTCCCCTCCCCGCAACAGGCACCTTGTGAGGTAGGTGGGGCTGAGAGAGTTCTGAGAGAACTGTGACTGGCCCAAGGTCACCCAGCAGGCCTCATGTGGAAGGGGAGTGGGGAATCAACCCCCGTTATCTAGATTACAGACCGTCGCTCTTCAACACTACACCATGCTGGCTCTCAAATCAGATTTAAGAAGCATTTTACTAATTCTTGCCAAGGAAATATTTCACAGGAATTTTTTCCAGTGTTCAAATTTCCCAATTTTTGCACCAGAAGAACTGAAAAAAATATCCTCAGAAAAAAAGGAAAAAGATCTTTTCCAATTTTTCCTGGGCTTTCACATTTGTAATGGAGATGAAGAGTGAAAGGGTGCTGCATAAGTTGTTTTGATTTTGTTGTTGTTCAGTCACACAGTCGAGTCCGACTCTTCGCGACCCCATGGACCAGCTCCCGCCAGGCCTTCCGGTCTTCCGCCGTCCTCTGAAGTTGGCTCAATTTCATGTTTGTTGCATCTTTGACACTGTCTAACCATCTCATCCTTTGCCGTCCCCATCTTCTTTGACCTTCAGTCTTTCCAAGCATCAGGGTCTTCTCCAGGGAGTGCTCCCTTCTCATTTGGTGGCCAAAGTATTTGAGCTTCAGTTTCATTATCTGGCCTTCCAGGGAACAGTCAGGGTTGATTTCTTTTAGGATTGACTGGTTTGATCTTCTTGCAGTCCAAGGGACTCTCAAGAGTCTTCTCCAGCACCATAGTTCAAAAGAATCTATTCTTCGGCGCTCGGCCTTCCTTATAGTCCAACTCTCGCAGCCATACATGACTACTGGGAATACCATTGCTTTGACCATGCGGACTTTTGTTGGCAGGGTGATGTCTCTACTTTTTATCATGCTGTTTAGGTTCACCATCGCTTTCCTCCCAAGGAGCAGGCATCTTTTAATTTCATGGCTACTGTCACAGTCTGCGGTGATCTGGGATCCCAGGAACGTGAAGTCTGTCACTACTTCGCCGACTTCCCCTTCTATTTGCCAAGGAGTGATGGGGCCGGATGCCATGATCTTAGTTTTTTTGATGTTGGGCTTCAAGCCCACTTTTGCGCTCTCCTCTTTTACCCTGAGCAGGAGGCTCTTTAGGTCCTCTTCACTTTCTGCCATTAGAGTGGTATCGTCTGCATATCTGAGGTTGTTGATCTTTTCCCCAGCAATCTTAATTCCCACTTGTGATTCATCCAGGCCAGCATTTTGCATGATAGTTGTTTTGATAGAAGTCACCATATAACCCATGTCAGACTCCTGGCTGAGTTACTCTCAACAACTCTCCCTTTATCAAAAGATTTGTTTATTGAGAAAAGTATGCTAGTTTCAGGTTAAAGCATCCTTGTGTTAGAACGAATGATTTTGGCAAGTCTCCAGTTAATATAGGCAATTTGAAAGGACCCCTCCCCAATAGCAGAGCACACAGACACACATGTCACATTCATCCCACCTAACCATTACATCTACCCCCCCATGGGAATGCAGCATCCCACTATCTATAAGGAAATCAGGCTCCAGTCTCCAGGCATCCCCCCCCCCCGTGGGGAGGAGGGGGATTCCCTTTCCCCCTTTTGTCAAATACTGCTTGAGTTGTAGATAATGCCCTGGGATAGGAAAGAGCAGGAGACCTCTGTAAAACCCACGCACTGTTCTCAGCACACTGTCCTGCTGGCTGATTTGGGACAGATTATACCCTTTCTGCCCCTTGGCTTTCCCTAACATGGGGGAATAGCTGGGGACAAAACAGAAGGAAGTAGCTGAGGACACTGGACAAAATAAGCATGATAAAATATGAGAGGAAGATGGGAATACCTGCCCTGTAAAAGTCAAACCATTGATTTATCTAGCTACTCTGAGTGATAGCATCTCTCAAATTTCTGAATCAGTTTTTCCCCATCTAATTCAACATCTGCATCCCGTCCAATCTGCAATCCCTTAAATCAAAAAGCCAACAACAGACCAGGCGGGCTGAGTCCGTAAGAGGCACTCAGGATCCCTGCAGGGCTTGCGATGAGTACCAGTGTGGTGTAGTGGTTAGGAGCATGGACTCTAATCTGGGAGAACCAGGTTTGATTTCCCACTTCTCCGCATGCAGCTGCTGGTGTGACCTTGGGTCAGTTACAAGTTCTTTCAGAGCAGTTCTCTCACGAGCAGTTCTCAAAAGAGCTCTCTCAGCCCCACCTACCTCACAGGGGGTCTCTTGTGGGGAGGGGAAGAGAAAGGAGATTGTGAGACTCCTTCAGGTAGTGAAGGGTGGGGTATAAATCCAATCTCTTCTCTTTTTTCTTAATTTGAATAGTACTTCTAACAGGGGAGTTGAACTGGGGATTGGTGCTAGAGGTAAAGAGGGCTAAGTGTGTAGCTAGGACATTTTTAATGGGGGGGGGCAGCCTCTATGTAGTTATGTCACCTTCTATGTCACTTCCGGAAGTGACGTAGGCATGTAGAGGCTACGCTGGGCTTCCCTTTTCACTCCTCTTACTCTCGAGGAAAAAGAAGAGCAGCAAGAGAAACCCAGGGCGGGCAGGGAAAGCTGAGGTGCTGGGGCATAGAGAGAATGGAAGGCCACTGGAGCAAGGGCAGGGCAGGGCGGGCCGATCAGCCGGGAGATGGGCCAGTGGCCAGAAGTCGGAGCTTCCCAGCGTGAAACTTCCCCCCCCCCTCCACAGTGCACATGCCCAGTAGTGGGGAAGGCAAGGGGAGGGGGGCAGATAGGGTGTTAGAGAGGGTCATAGCCAGGGCTTTTGGGGGGCAGAAACGCACAGGAACGGCATTCCAGCTGGCTTCAGAGTTGGCCACGCCCACTACAGCCAAAACCTCTGTGTGTGTGGCTACAGAGGGAAGGCCTGGAGAGCGACCCCCCACCAGTGACTCTGAGGCGGGTGGGCCAGGGGGGCCCCTGGAAAGATAGGGGAGGCATTTTGGTGTAGTGGTTAAGTGTGCGGACTCTAATCTGGGAGAACCGGGTTTGATTCCCCACTCCTCCACTTGCACCTGCTGATGTGACCTTGGGTCAGTCACAAGCTCTGGCACAGCTGTCCTTGAAAAAGAGCAGTTTGTGTCAGAGTTCTCTCAGCCCCACCCACCTCACAGGGTGTCTGTTGTGGGGAGGGGAAGGGAAAGGAGTTTGTAAGCCGCTCTGAGACTCCAAGTGAAGGGCGGGGTATAAATCCAATCTCTTCTCTTCTTCTCTTCTCTTAAATGCCTCCCATGCCTTTCTCAGCCTGTCCAAGGGCTGGCTTGCCCAGGCGCCCCACAGCGAGGCACTCAGGCAAGCCAAGGGAAGGCAGTTTAAACTGCCTTCCCTTCCCTTCAAGGGGGGGCTTGCCTGGGCGCCCCCCGTGGCTGCGGGGAGCCCGAGCAAACCAAAGGAAGGCATGAGGTGTGGCCTAATATGCTAATGAGTTTCTGCTGTTGGGTGTGGCCTATTATGCTAATGAGTTCCTGCTGGGCTTTTTCTACAAAAAAAGCCCCGGTTATAGCCAATCAGAGTTCAAAGATTCTGTGAGGAGAGTCTGTCTTAAGGTGTTAACTGTGGGAAATGGTGTTCTTTCCTCACACAGAGCTAAACTGAAGGGGACTGTGTTCTTTCGTCTCTCTCTGCGGCCTGGTCACTGTGGGGACAGGCTGGTCTGGGGGAGAGAAAGATCCCTCAGTGCTGTCGTCTCTCTGCGGCCTGGTCTCACTGAGGGGACAGGCTGGTCTGGGGGAGAGCAAGATTAAAAGGCAGGCTGTGAGCCAAGTAGTAGTGTGTTAGAGTCTGTTTACTTTGCCTTTTAAACACTGTTATATCTTTTAAAGCACCTTGCCTTTTCTTCCTTGCCCCAGTACTGTGATAATAAACCTTTTCTGTTTAATTGTTCTCTGCCTTGGTCATCACACTTGCGTTTTTTGGCTACAAAAGGGCAGTCTGAAGGGGCTTGGGAAGGTACCCTGGGCCTTCTCAAGGGACCGAAGTCCGGGGGGGTGGTGGCAGCAGAAGATGGAGACCCCCTGGGGTCATGACAGATGCCAATAACTGGATATAAGAAATCTAAAGTTTTGCAGGGAGTGGCACGTATGTTAGGTAACAGTAACTCACATGTAAGTACAGAAATGAAAACCGCGGGGTGCATAAAACATGGGCTCTGATGTCTCTACACTAATGCGCAGAGTATGGGAAACAAGCAGGAGGAACTTGAAGTCCTAATACAGGAAGGGGACTATGATCTAATAGGCATTACTGAAACTTGGTGGGATTACACTCACAATTGGAACATTGGGATTGAGGGGTGGAGGAGGGGTGGAGGAGTCACATTATATGTAAAGGAGGTATATACTTGTGAGGAAATATGTGAATCTGAGCATGAAAGTCCAGTTGAGAGTCTCTGGGTAAAAATAAAAGGAGTAAGAAATAATACTGATATTATGGTGGGGGTCTGCTATTGACCACCAAGCCAGGCAGAACATTTGGATGAGACACTCCTAGAACAGATTACAAAGTTCTCAAAGAGATGGGACACGGTGGCCATGGGAAATGTCAATTACCTGGATATCTGCTGGAAGTCCAACTCTGCTAAAAATAAAAGGTCCAGTAAATTCCTGTCTTGTCTTGCTGACAGTTTCATTTCCCAGAAAGGATCCCGTGGCTGGAAATGCTGAAGGGGAAATCTGCACAGGAAGGATGGGTGATGCTGAAAAATGAAGTGCTTAAGGCACAATTACAAACTGTTCCGGTAAGAAAGAAAGGTGGGAGATGGGTAATGAAGCCGAAGTGGCTGAACAAGGAACTCTCTGAAGAGCTGAGACTAAAAAGGGAAATGTACAGGAAATGGAAGGAGGGTCAGATTACTGAGGGTGAGTACAAGAAGCAGGCTCGAATCTGTAGGGATGGTGTCAGAAAAGCTAAAGCGCAGATGGAGCTGAGACTTGTGAGGGATGCTAAAAACAAAACAAAAAATTCTATGCCTATGTTCGGAGCAAAAAAAAGAACAGGGATGGAGTAAACTCATTGCTAGGGGAAGACGGTCAAGCCTTAGCAAGGGATGAAGACAAAGCGGAATTACTCAACTCTCACTTTGCATCAGTCTTTAACCATAAGGCGAGCTGTATGCAAATGGAAGAATGCAGGGCATATGAAGGAAGGAGAAACTGCCAGTCCAGAGTAAATAAGGAAATGGTTAGAGAGCATCTAGCTGCCTTAAATACTTTCAAATCTCCAGGGCCAGATGGCTTGCATCCCAGGGTGCTAAAAGAAATTGCAGATGTTATTTCAGAGCCTCTGGCTCTAATCTTTGAGATGTCCTGGAGTACTGGTGTTGTGCCGGAAGACTGGAAAAGAGCAAATGTTGTCCCAATCTTCAAGAAGGGAAAAAAGACAGACCCGGGAAATTACAGGCCTGTCAGCTTGACATCAATACCTGGGAAAATTCTAGAGCAGATTATTAAACGCTCTGTCTGTGAGCACCTTGAATGGAATGAGTTAATTGGTAGTAGCCAGCATGGGTTTATCAAGAATAAGTCATGCCAGACCAACCTTATCTCCTTTTTTGACAGAGTTACCAAAATGGTTTACTCTGGCAATGCTGTGGATATAGTGTATCTAGATTTCAGCAAAGCATTCGACAAAGTTTCTCATGATATCCTTGAGGATAAGCTGGTTAAGTGTGGGCTGGATGGTGCAACCGTTGGATGGATTCATGGCTGGTTGAAAAATTATACCCAACGAGTGCTCGTAAATGGCTCTGTGTCTACGTGGATGACACGAAGCTAGGTAGGATTG
>NW_015166541.1:89843-91406 GCF_001447785.1 Gekko japonicus
GGTCTTTCAACACCCCTCCCGAACTCAGCAGCTCTGGAGTGGGCAAGCACCTCTCATCTTCCACAGTGAAGACGGAGGCAAAAAATGCATTTAGCTTCTCAGCCATTTCCCTATCGTCCTTCAGTACTCCTTTTACCCCTTGGTCATCCAAGGGCCCCACTGCCTCCCTGGCTGGTTTCCTGCTTCTAATGTATTTGAAGAAAGTTTTATTGTTGGTCTTTACATTTTTTGCTATATGCTCCTCATATTCCCTTTTTGCCTGCCTGACCACAGACTTGCATTTTATTTGCCATAGCCTGTGTTCCGTTTTATCAGCCTCACTGTGACTAGCTTTCCACCGCTTAAAGGAATCCTTTTTACCTTTTACAGCTTCCATTACTTTGTTTGTTAACCATGTAGTTCTGTGTCCAGTCTTGGGCACCACATTTTAGGAAGGATGTTGACAAGCTTCACCGTGTCCAGGAGAGGGCAACCAGGATGGTGAGAGGGTTGGAATCCAAGTCTTATGAGGAAAGGCTGAAAGAGTTGGGTATGTTTAGCCTGGGAAAGAGAAGGCTTAGAGGGGACATGACTGCAGTCTTCAAGTATTTGAAGGGCTGTCATGTAGAAGATGGAGCAGATCTATTCTCTCTTGCTCCGGATTGCAAGACTAGATCTAGTGGGTGGAAAGTACAAGAGAGTTGTTACCGGCTAAATATCAGGAGAAACTTCCTAACTGTGAGAGTGGTTGAGCAGTGGAACAGTCTGTCTCGGGAGGTGGTGGATGCTCCTTCGCTGGACGTTTTCAAGCGGAGCCTGGACGACCATCTTTCGGGTATGTTGTAGATATGTAGGGCTGTCTTTCAGCTATGCTCCTGCAGAGTGCAGGGGGTTGGACTAGATGACCTGAAAGGTCCCAGTTCCAACTCTAACATTCTATGATTCTATGAAGCTGGCGGCCAGGGAGGAGTATCTGGGTGGGTGAGAGGGTGAATAGGAGGTTCAACTGTGGTAGACATCTTGGTATAACTATCAAAAACTCGACTATAATGGGAAAACCAGTCCTGGGTGCTGATCTGGGCTTCAGTCAAGGGCATTGCGTTTCCCATACCAAGAGACACAAAGTTCCAAAACCTTGGCTCGTTTTTGTCTCGGGCTGCAAGGTCAAGCTCCCTCCACAGGGATCTGGAGAAATCCTGCTTCTTTTGTTTCAGCAACTCCTTGTATGCTGATCTCATTAATATTAGCTGGTCAGTAGGTGGTCCCCCTCTTAAGAAACGGGCCTGCTGGAGAAATCTAGTTAACCTGTTTCTGGATTGTCTGCTCTGCTGGTCAAACCATTCCACTGAGGATGTGCAGGGGGGTTGAGGTTTCTTCCATATAAGAAGGGGTCTTAATAGCTTTGATATCTCTTCGTAGCATTTAATCTGGTTAGGATCATTATTCAGTATTTGTTGCCGCAAAGACCAGAGGGCATCACTTGCCATAAGCTCCTCAATATTTTGGCTTAGCTGTAGGGATCATCTAATTCTGCTTTCTCCAAAGTGAATGCCATCAGTTGTATTCTTTGGGTTGTGGGTCAAA
>NW_015166541.1:91974-95281 GCF_001447785.1 Gekko japonicus
GGTTTCTTCCGTGTAAGATGGGGTCTTAATAGCTTTGATATCTCTTCATAGCAATTAATCTGGTTATGATAATTATTCAGTATTTGTTGCCGCAAAGACCAGAGGGCATCACTTGCCATAAGCTCCTCAATGTTTTGGCTTCGCTGTAGGGACCATCTAATTCTGCTTTCTCCAAAGTGAATGCCATCAGTTGTATTCTTTGGGTTGCGGGTCAAAGATTTCCCTATGAGATTTAAAGTTAGACTTAATGGACTATGCTCGCTCTCAAGCCTATCTTCAACATTGAAGTGAAGAACATGAGGTAGGAGGGAGGATGAAACAAGAATATAATCAATTGTACTAGTGCCTCGAGAGGAGATGTACGTATATGTCCCATGCGAAGAGTCAAAGCCACTACCATGCAAGTTGTGGAGCTGATGAACAGAGGACAATTCTAAAAGTTTTGTTCCTGTGTAGTTGATGGTTAAGTCCTTGGACCTTCTATCTAAAAATCTTACTTGTAAAGTGGCCTGGTGGAAAGATTCATCGTGGAAGTCACACTGGCCGACATCCATTCTGGCATTAAAATCGCCACAAAGAAGAACATGAGAATGGGGTGCTGAAGATCCAAAAATTCCAGGGTAGCGGAAAGTTTATTCCAGACACTGTCCGTATTCCTAACTTTGGAGATTTTTGGAGGAAAAGAAGAGAGCCAGCCTGGAGCCCGCTAATCTTTAAGACTAGTATTAAGTCTTGGGGGTTACTTTCCAGGGCTTTTGGATTTCAACTGACAAGAGTCTGTTGAGACCAAGGTTGCCAGGCCCCTGCCGCCACGGCCCCTGCGCTGTTTGTCTCAGTTGCTGGAACTGTGAACAGGCGATACCCTCGGAGAGTTATTGCATCAGGCTCCAGTGACCAGGTTTCCTGGAGACACAATATGTCATATTTCTGTAAGTACTTGGAGAAGTGTGAGTCATGGAATCTGTTACTCAGTTCAATTCAGTAAACCTTTAATAGCATATACAACATTAAAATCAGAGACAGAAAATGATACAATCAACTAAGAATCTAAGTTAATTATAAAATCATGAAACGGAATTTCCCAAGTTTTTCACTCTTATCACGTCAACCAAAAAATTGGCCACTGCCACAGTAATTTCTGCTGTTATATCGTTCAATAGAAATTGGCATTTTATTTCATTGGAAAGGTGATGTTTACCATGCAACCAAGTGTTTAACCATTTTTCCCTAGCAGATACATGCCACGAACAGTCTAACAATATGTGAGCAATTGAATCAAGAGTTAGAACCGCAGTCACATCTCCGTTCATGCTTAGGAATATTTTGAAACCTGCCATACAGTAGTTTTGATGGAAAGGCATTTACTCGAGCAAGAGAGTACGCTCTTCGATGGCTAGGGCTATCAAGGTTATACAAATATCGGGGAATACATCCCACAACATTCTTAAGATTTAATGTAGCTGAAGAACAGACAGGGGGATGAAGGGGCTGCAGTTTTTGAAGTTCAATATCTAACAGCCTCTGTTTGATTGTTTGGAAGATATACACTTCAGAGGAAAAAGCTAGCTCCTCCAAGGAGAGGCCCAAAGATCTTATTTTGGTTCAAATTTTATAGTCCAAAGAGGTACTATGAATTTCCTTTAACAGAAAAGACAAAAGCGAACCATCTTCAACGTTAAAATATAATTTCAATCAAATTAAGTCCTAATTCAGAGCACAATGCATGGTAAGAGACACAGTTTGGGAAACCCATAATTTGTCTAAAAAAGGATGATTGTATTGATTCAACTTCACAGTTAAAAGCACTGAACCATATAGGCACACCATAAAGAACTTGGGGTAAAATTTTAGTATTAAAAACTTTAATGGCGGCAGGCACAAATTGGTTTCCTTTGGAGAAAAAGAAAGATTTTAATTGGTTGGAAGATAATTTCCCCAAACTAATAGACCTTCTCCTGTGAGTTGCCCATTGGAGATTAAAATTGAATGTAACACCCAAATATTTATAACTCCTAACTTGCTGGATTTTCGCCTTACCAATATACCAGCTAAGGGGGACCCATTTTTTAGAAAAAAACATTACTTTGGATTTAGAATAGTTAATTTGAAGTTGATTGCCACTACAGTACTTCTCAAAACCCCTCAGAATCTGTTACTCCATCCCGTGGTATTCCACGAGAGGACTTTTAACTGTCAGTCTACTTGTTCAACTTGGTCCAGGAGCTCATTAGTGTCCATATAAATACATCAATCCGTTATTGTACTGTACTGTACTGTAGTGTACTGTACGGTTTGAAAGGACTGTTTTGAGGTGAGCATGCCTTTGGTGGATCAGGTGGGCCATACTCATGGTCCTCTAGATATCTGTTGAAATGCTCAAAATCGGAGGGCTATAGTGTTTTTATGGGAAGTGTGGGGGCCATTTTGTTGCAAGTGCCAGAGTTGTCCTCGTCAGGTTGGTGGTCTTTACAAGTACAGCTGTGCTCGATGTCCATTGGAATCCCGTCTATGTCTAACAAATTACTTGGTTAATTCGGAATATAAAAACATCTTGAGTGCCATTAAAGTTAAAGGGGGCTCCCCTCCAGCTCCTGGGCTGAGCAAAGAGCCAAAATATGACGCTTTGACAGGATGGGGCAACCAGAGTTCTTCAGGAAAGAAGAAAACACATTACTAGGGCAGCGCAGTCAGTCAGACAGGGAAAGAAAAATGGAGGGAAACTCTTGCCTCTGACGGGAGGGATGTGTCATGCCAAGGATGCCTGTGAAGAACTCCAGGAGGACCTCCACAAATGGGGCGAGTGGGCAGCAATCTGGTAAACTCAGTGTCTGCAGGTGTCAGGTGTTGCACATTGGGACAAAAAATCCCAACTTCAGCTACAGGCTAATGGGGTCTGAACTTGTTGAGATTGAGAGGGGAAAAGATCTTGGGGTTGTAGCAAATGAAAGTGACAACCTGTTACCCCTGCCAGCATAGATTTAAGAAGCTGAATCACTGCCTTCAGTTTCTGGGGGAAATTAGCTAAATGGCAGAGGCCTGAGTGAGAGGTGGGGTAGGGGTGGGGATCTTCCTACCTATATTTACGGGGACCTTTCCCTTTAAGAGAGCTCTCAATAACCAGCCTGAAAGTAAAATAAAGGATGCTTTATTGAAGGGCGGGATATAAATCCCAAAATAAATAAATAAATAAAAAGTATTTAGGGAATTTAACACACAGAGAACACACATGGAACACACATTCAAGGTCTACGGGAATTAAAGAGAGGAGCGGGAGAACAGCGGGGAGGGGGGGGGGGGGGGGGGGGGG
>NW_015166541.1:95524-111840 GCF_001447785.1 Gekko japonicus
GGGGAATGAGGTGATGGCTGCCTTTCCTCAGAGGTGTCAGTGAAGATGGAGAGAGGGCAAAACGACCAGCGCTTTGCTGAGAGGGAGGGAGGACCCAGAACCAATATTCGGGGGCGGGGGGGCTGTTGGTAGGTGCCTGAGGTAACGCAAGCACAGCAGTGGAGCTGCGCTGGGATAATGTGTCCAGAGGGCTTCCGAATGAAGCTGGTGGGCAGTAGATTTAAAACAGACAAAAGGAAAGGCTTCTTTACACAGCAAGTGATTAAAATATGGAATTTGTTGCCAGAGGATGTGGTGATTGGGTGATGGCTGCAGGCTTTCTTTCTTTCTTTTTTTGCCATCAACTCACATCTGATTTCTGGCAACCTCTGCTGTGGTTTTCAAGGCAAGAGATTTTCAGAGGGGGGCCTGCCACCATGTCACAACCCCAACCGAGGCCCACCCTGCTTAGCTTCTGAGATCTGACATGATTGGGCTAGCGTGGGCTATCCAGTTCAGGGTGGCCACAGGCACAGACAGATTTAAAAGGGGATTAGATAGATTTAGGGAGGATAACTCTATCAGTAGCTACTAGCCATGGTGACTGAGGGGAACATCTATGTCCAGAGGCAGTTAACCTCTGAATCCCAGAGCCAGGAGGCAACATCAGGGGGAGGTGCGGGCCTCTATGCCCTGTTGCTGGCACTCCAGAGGAACTGGTTGGTCACTGTGTGAGACAAGATGCTGGACTAGATGGACCCTCCCTGGTCTGATCCAGCAGGGCTCTTCTTATGTTTACATGACCATCAGCATCCCACTTTGGCAATGTGGTCAAAATCTGAGTAAATCTAGACCTTGTACACATGGGTACAAAAACGTAGAAAGCAAAACAATAGAAAGCAGGAGAAATGGCACACCATGTCTGAGGCATGTTGCAGACTACGAAGGGTATTCTCGTGACTGCATTGGATACCTGTGGCTGTACTACAGCACATGCTTTGAATGTAGAAGATCCAGATTTATTCTCTGGTTAAGTGATCTCAGACAGTAGGTACTGAGGAAGACCCTTCTCTGCCCGAGGTCCTGCAGAGCCACGGCCAGTCAGACTTGCCCATATACCTATTAGATATCTCAGCCAGATAGACTAATGATTCAAAGACAGCATCATATGTTATATATGTTATATAACAAATTAAAAATAAAATGCAGAGGCAGGGGTAGAATAGCATCCACTAAGAGAACAATTTCAGTCCCTGTCTTCCACTTCACAGTGAAGCACTCCAAATCTACAGGATCAGACCTGGAGGCACAGGAAAGAAAAGCTGTTATTACTGCCTTCCTCAGAAGGGTGTGAGGGAGACAGAGGGAACGAGCCATGTTTCCAGCGCTGCAGGCACACAATGCTGCTGCAGGGATGTTTACACTATGTGGCTGCTAGCAGGAATTACTGGATATTTTTATTTATTAAAACCTTTAAATTTTGTTACTACCTACCCTGGGTGCCAACTTACATTTTGCACAAATAAATACGATTATCCCACTTTCAGCAGAAATGCCCCATTATAACAGGTGATATAGATTCTTATCAGATTTCCTACTTAGCTAGCAGAAAGTGTGAAGATTTGAAAGCAGCATGCTTTAGAAATACAGCTCTTCTTACCAAGGCCTCTCAGGCATAGGGGAAGGAGGCACTGTTAGTATGCCAACACCTTTTAAATGGGACACTAATTTTTATATAACAAATCCCAGAGATGGGGGGTGGGGAGATGCCACTCAGGGTGAGATTCTGATTCCACAAGCTGTTCCCAGAAAAAAAGCCAGTACAGGTGTTACCATCTAACATCACCAGGCGCCGAAATAACAAAATACCTGATTTTGCAGGTGCATGGTCTGAGAATACTGGCTACTCTCTTGCACAAGAAGTTTCTCTTGCAGAGACAGTAATTCTTGCTGCAGCTGAAACTTTTCCTCCTGTAGCTGGGCCAGAGACTCCACCATCTTCTGACCCACAGGAAGCTGATTCGCCCCTGGCAAACTCGACTGTTCCCTGCTGAAGAATCTCCCACCTTGAAAAAGAAACAACACAGCCCGATAAGTCCGAGAAGACATGTCACCAGACAGCCACACCACCTACGAATGAGCCAAGGAGAGCAGCCTGTGACGAAGCAGCAGCAGCAGCAGCACTAAGCAAGGACAAGCAGGGAAGCGGCAAAGCAGCCACTGAAGGGCTAAGCGGGAACAGAGGAGGCAAGACGGGGAAAGCACCTGTCAAGGGGGCCACCCCAGGAAGATTCCCAGTCTGGGAGTTCTAGTGTGAACTCTACCAGCTACATCTCCAGCCAAAACGCCGAACAGAGCCATCAGCTGGCAAAACCAGCCCTGGATTGCTAGCCTCAGTAACAGGGTACTGTGATGCTAATAAAAGGAAAATCATGTTGCAGAACAGATGCTTACCCTGAGCAGTTATTTTCTAAGCTTGTGTATGGAAAACCCACCAGGGCAAAATACATGACAAAGCTCTATACCACAACAGCATGATGTGCCAAACACTGCATGAGCTTCAGTAAGAAATGTACATGCATAATAATAAATTCTGACTTAACAATTTCCCTGTTAGTGGCAAGTAACTTAAAAATGTGCAACAGTTAAACTTTAGTCCGAGGGCCTCCGCAGAGGAAAACTGTTACTTGCTGGAGTGTGCTGGAAATACCAAGTGTGCCACATGCAGGAGAGAACCCTAGACTGCTCTACATAGCACGGTTGACTTACATGTGGCAATGGAAGGTTTTCTCACTTACCGTGAATCTTCCTTTCTGGGTGGTCCAGGAATGGGGCAGTCCTTTACTTCTGGGAGTTTAGCTCCTCCTCTTTAAGGACAGGTTCGCTATCTTTGTGATTTCTGAAGGGCAGGGACTTATCTCCCAGAACTCCAGTCTGTTGACAAGCATCGACCCTCTGTCTTTTAGGAACAGCAACAACTCTAAGGGGTCATTTTGTAGAAAAAGAGCTAGGGGGACTCATTAGCATAACTCATTAGCATATGCCACACCCCCTGACATCACCGGAAGTGTGTCCTCCCCACAGCCGGCGGTGACCTCCAGCGGGCACCAGCAGGGAGCTCCAGGCCCCGCCCTCCCGCACCTCACCCGGGGGGATGGCGTCCCCCCGCGTCCCCACCCCCAAATGACCCCTGACTCTAACAGAGAAACTCAGGTAGGAAAACCCTAACTAATAACTACAACCATTCAAACCATGCGAGAACCAAACTACCTCCCCACTTAAAGACACGGCTGGAAGAAGGAACCAGTCTCTTCCTAACCCCCTCCCAACAAAACAGGGCACCAGGCTGACTGGGACACACAGCCTGTAGTAAACCAAATAACCAACCCCATCAGCACTAGGAGCCACCTCCAGAGAAAAAACTGGGTGAGAAGGACTGCCCCATTCCTGGACCACTGAGAAAGGAAGATTCATGGTAAGTGAGAAAATCTTCCATTCTCCAGTGGTCCAGAATGGGGCAGTCCTTACTTCTGGGACATAAAAAACCAATATGCCCCAGGGTGGGACCGACCCCTAATCCTGAAGGCTGTGCTGCAGGGCCTTCCTATCAAAGGTCGCCTCAGCAGAAGGCACTCTGTCTATCCCGTAGTGCCTGGTGAAGGACTGGACTGATCTCCACGTGGCAGCCCTACAAATGGTCTCCAAGGAGGGGAAGGCTCTGTGAGCTGCTGAAGTTGCAGCCCCTCAGAGGGAATGAGCTGTGATCCCTTGGGGAAGGTCCACACCAGAGGCCTGGTAGGCCAACATGAGGTACCCCATAATGCACCTGCTGACGAGAGTGCAGACACCTTTGTTCCATGAAGGATTTCCTGAAAGACAGTCTTGCTAAAGGAACTTGTTCTATCAAACAGAAGCTCAGTGTCCTCCTAACATCTAGACAGTGCCATTCCCTCTCTTTGGGATGAATGCGGTCTAGGCAAAAAGAAGGCAGAATCACCTCCTCTGCCCTGTGAAAGGTGGAATTCACTTAGGGCATAAAGGCTGGGCCTGGGTGCAGTATCATCTGATCCTTATGAAAAATACATAAGTCCTTGTGCATCGAGAGTGCATTAAGCTCTGACACCCTCCTGGCTGAAGTGACGCCCACAAGGAAGAGGGTCTTGAAAGCCAGCTCCTTTAGGGGGCAGGGGGCCATGGGCTCAAAGGGAGCCCTAGACGGGGCCCTAAGAACCAAATTCAGGCTCCAGGTCAGGAAACGGTGAACCTGCGGAGGATGGAGCAGGAAAGTTCCCCTGAGGAATCTCTTTACATGAGGATGCTAGGCTAGGGAGACCCCTTTCCTGCCCCTCTCCGACCACTGCTAAAGCAGCGACCGGCCTCCAAAGGCTCCTGATGCTGAGCCCTTTATCAAGCCCCTCCTGCAAAAAGGAGAGGATCTTGCTAACTGAGGCTGAAAGAGGTTCTAGACCCTGCTCCTGACACCAGGCCTGAAAAGTCTGCCATGTACGATTATAGACCCTGTTAGTGGAACCTCGCCTAGAAGCTAACGTGGTGGAAACCACTCCCTTTGAGTACCCCATCTTTGTGAGGAGTGACCGCTCAACCTCCGAGCTGTGAGGTTTAGCATTCCTGGTTGTGGATGTTGCGCACGCTCCCCAGTAGAAGGAGGTCCTCCCCCGGGGGAAGCCTCCAGCCTCAGCAGATCCTGAAACCAAGGCCTCTGTGCCCAGAAAGGAACCACTAGAACCACTTCTGCCCCTAGGTCGATTATCCTTTGAATCAGTCTTTGCACCAGTTGAATCAGGCAACTGATTTGGCCAGTCCCAGCTGAGGGCATCCACTCCAATGGCCCAAGTGTATTTTACCCTTGTCACGAACTTTGGGAGTTGGCAGTTCTGCTCTGTGGGGAAGGGATCCACTTCTGGTCTCCCAAATCTTAGGCAGATCTGATGGAGTACTGCTCTGTTCAATATCCACTCTGACTGATCTAGAGCCTGCCAACTCACTTAGCATGCCAGGAAGTTGTCCTGTCCTGCTACATGCACTGCCTTGACTGACTTCAGATGAACGTCTGCCCACTGAAATAGGGACTGTGCTGCCCCCAGCCAGCGTTTAACTGCACCTCCTGATGAAGAGACTGATGCCTGGTGCCCTGTTGCCAATTTACATAGGCCTTGGCCATCATGTTGTTTGTGTGCACTGTGACGTTGGCCAGAGAGGAGATCCTGGAAGGCCAGGAGACCAAGCCTGATCACCCTCAGATCCAATACGTTTATGCTCAGAAGGGACTCACCCAGGGACCAGACCCCCTGCGCCATCCTCCCTTGGGTATGGGCTCTCCAGCTGGTGAGGCTGGTATTAGTAGTTATCCTGAATCTCCTTGGTTCCCTGAAGGGACTCTCTTTCAGGAACCTTGAGGGCATCAACCACTGACTGAACTCCTGACAAAGAGAGCTGGGGAGCCGGAGTTTGGACTGCCAGCTGGCAATCAAATCCTGAAAAGGCAGCAAGAACCTCTGCAGGGGGCGGGCATGGAACTTGGAGCACTGGAGCACGTCCTGGCAGGATATCATCATCCCAAGGAGCCTTGCCAACAGCATCAGGTCCACCCTGGGGCTCTTGATCACCTGTTGAAAGATCAAATGCAGTTTCTGCTGTCTCTCCAGGGACATGAAGATTTTGTCCTGAACTGTGTCTATTCAAACACTGAGGTGTAAGGTTGACTGTGGCGGGATCAGGTTGCTCTTCTCCATATTTATCACAAACCCATGTTCCTGGAGACAGGAGACTGTCGGGTTCACATCCTCCACTCCCTGCTGGAAAGGTGGGGCTTTTATTAGGATGTCGTCTAAAAATGGAAACATTGCCACACCTTGAGGGTTAGGGTTAGGGTTAAGGCCAAATGGAAGTGCCCAATACTGGAACCTCCAATGGGCTTCTTGGATGGGGATATGAAGATAGGCCTTAGAGAGGTCTATAGAAGCCAAGATGTCTCCCTTCTGAATGGAGGCTGGAATGGACCATGGGGCCTCCATCCTGAATTTCTTCTTTTCTATCCTCCTGTTCAATCAATTTGAAGTCCAAGATAGCTCTGACATCCCCATTTTTCTTTGGGACCAAAAAAAGAATGGGGTAAACCCCCAATGTCTTAGGGCACCAGCTCGATCGCACCAATGTCCAGCAGGTGCTGGATGGCCTACAGGAAGAGATGCTTCTGCTCAGAACATTTCCTGGGGACCTTAAGAAAACAGTTGCCCAGTGTCATGCAGAATTCTAGTGAATAGCTGTTGGTGACCATGTCACCAATGTCTGAAACCCATTTGTCTTAGACAGAGAGCTCCCATCAAGCTGCAAATTGTCCCAGCCGCCCCCGATTCCTGGGGAGACCAAAGATCCTGGCTAGTCAGGAGGAGGGAGCCTTCTTGGAACCCTTGTTGTTCTGATCTGCATTGTTGTAGTTGGCTGCTCTGCTGGAACTCTGCTGTTTTGGTTGCCACCTATCCTTGAAGGGCCAAGGTGATCACTTGGATCCTCAAAGATCCTTCTTCCTGGAAGGTAGGGACTTCTTATCATAAGAACATGATAGAAGCCAATGTTGGATCAGGCCAATGGCCCATCTAGTCCAACACTCTGTCACACAGTGGCCAAAAATACCAGGTGCCATCAGGAGGTCCACCAGTGGGGCCAGGACACTAGAAGTCCTCCCACTGATGGAGCAGAGGTCCATCAGTGGCTATTAGCCACAAGGTATAGATAGGGACCCTGGGGCAAGTGATGCTCTGTCATCTTGGTGCTTGGGGGCTGGTCAACAGTGGGAGGGCTTCTAATGTCTGGTGGACCTCCTGATGGCACTGGTATTTCTGGCTACTGTGTGATACAGAGTGTTGGACTGGATGGGCCTTTGGCCTGATCCAACATTGGCGTCTCTTATGTTCTTATGAGGCATATTTTCATGAAAGATTACATATTTTTGTCAGGGGAGCCACAAGTTCACATTTGTATACATTAACATAATAGAAACAGCTACAGTCCTGGCCCTTGATCTTTGATATCTAGCCTGCGCCACCTGAGCATTAGGAAGATTGGGAGCAAAATGATGGAGAGACTTTGTGTACACTCTCAATGTATGCCATCATAACAACTAATTTACTATGCAGCACTTTATAAATTACTAGGGAGCAAAGCCCATTGTGGGCGGAGACCAGAGACAATGGGCTCCTAGACAGGTAGGGTGGGTGGGTGGCGAAAGAAAGGAAGAGAGCAGGGCCGGCCTGAGGGGTTTGTGCGCCCTAGGCGAGGCTGCCTCGTGGCGCCCCCCTCGGATGCCAACCTCCCAGTGGGGCCTGGAGACCTCCCAACTGGTCGCCTGGGGGGTGAGAGAGCCTGTGAGGTAGGTGGGGCTCAGAGAGCTCGGGGGGTGAGAGAGCCTGTGAGGCAGGTGGGGCTCAAAGAGCTCTCCGGAGCAGAGAGAGGCCGCAGGAGGAGGAGGAAAGAGGGAGGAGGGGCGGCAGGCCGGAGAGCACCCCCCCCGTCATGCCCCCCTCCTCACCCATCCGGCTCACACATTTTCATCCTAGCTCGGGAAGGAGGGCTCCAGAGCAAACGAATTGATGCAGGAGCCACATCACTCGCTCAGCACTTTAAGGCCTGGAGCTCGCAAAGTAGCCCGTGCAGTCCCCCCCCCCGGTGCCTTGAAGGCCGGGGGAACACGCTCCGCAGCCACCACTCTTCCTCGCTCCCTTTCCGTCCGGGACGTCTAGGCGCGGCCACTCTGCCCCAGCTGGGCTGGGTGAGGAGACAAACCTGTGGCCTTGCCCACCCGGAGGAGCGCGACGGCCCCGAAGGCAGCAGCAAGCCCTGCTGTGCGGCCAGCAGCCCGAAGAGGAGGAGGCGGCGGCGGTGGGAGAAGGAGTGAAGGCAGGCAGGAGAGCACGCCCCCCCCCCGGTGGGTCGATCGCTCGCTCGCGTGCCTGCCTCTGAGCGCGCTCCCTACTCTCCCCCTCCCCAGCCAGCAACCTGAAGAGTCAGAGGCAGCAGCGGGAGCAGGGAGGAGGGACCAGCAGGCAGGGAGGCAGACAGGAGAGCGCCGCCCCTGCCCGCCCGGTCATCTGCCTTCGAGCGCGCTCTCTACTCCCCCCCCCTCGCAGCCTGAAGAGTCGGAGGCGTGAAGCTGCGTCTGAGGTGGGAGTTAGGGGACATGGCCAATGGACGCCGGGGAAGGTTTTGAGGGACAGTTCAGCCGGCGAAACACTGTGGGTGTGCATTTTCTCTCCTCTGCATGACTCTGCGTCTTATTCAATTATATATAAGGGCGAGATGAATGAATGAATGAATGAGGAAATTCAGTGGGATACAGTGATTCATATAAGGGAGAGATAACTGTTTATGACTGAATTGTTTTACATGATTTTATGTGATTTTAACTGTTTGCTTTAACCAGTGTAAGCCGCCCTAAGCCTGCTGTAAACTGGGGAGGGTGGTGTATAAACATAATAATAATAACAACAACAACAACAACAATAATAATCTGAGTTCTTTCAGAACTCTCGGATGCATGCCATCCTGTAAAAATTACAAAATCCTAAGGAGCTCTGGAGCTGCCTCCTGGTTTTGGGGGGCTCCCAGGTTAACACATCTCGAACCTTTGCTGGGTCCATTACCAAACCCTGTTGAGTTACCCGATAGCCCAAGAAATCTATTTCACTTTTGTGGAACTCACATTTTGACAATTTAACATACAATTGGTTCTCCCATAGCACTTTCAACACCTAGCGGACCAGTTTCACGTGAGATTCTAGGACTTGTGAATACAGCAACATGTCTAAATAGCAAACTACCCCCTTGAACAAATGCTTGTGTAACACTTCATTAATTAAGTTCATAAATACCCCAGGAGTGCCAGCTAATCCAAATGGCATAACCAGGTACTCAAACTGTCCAAGGGGGGTATTAAAGGCAGTCTTATACTCATCCCCTTCTCTGATGCGCACCCAAAAATACGCATCACATAAGTCCAGTTTAGTTAACACTTTCCCTTTTGCTGCCTCCCCCAATAAATCCTTGATGAGGGGTAGAGGGTAAGCATTAGTCTTTGATACAGCATTCAGGCCCCTGTAGTCAGTACATAAACACAACCCCCCCATCTTTCTTCTTCCGGAACAACACAGGGGCAGCGCAGGGAGAGGTGGGTGGGCGGATAAAGCCCCTCTCCAAGTTTTTATCTATGAACCGTCTCAGTTCCTCTCCTTCAGCAGGGTTCATAGCATAAATCTTTCCTTTTGGTAAAGTTCCAAAATTTCAATAGCACAATCCGTCTTCCGGTGAGGTGGTAACTCGTCTGCCTCCCTTTCCTTAAATACTTTCCTCAAATCCCAATATTCCTTGGGAATGTTCTTAAGTTCTTCCCGGGCTAAGCACACTCTAGCCGGGACAGGAAGGGGCTCTGTCCCCCACACTGGATTCCATCAGTGCTTTTTACATCGGAGGTCCAAAAATGTCATAATCCCCTGGCTCCAGCGCACGTAGGGATCATGTGTAGCTAGCCAGGGGTTCCCCAGCACCATAGGGAACTGGGAGGTGGGGTGTACAGTAAACACACATTCCTCCCAATGTCCTGACACCCCCACCGGCAAAGCTACAGTCTGATGTTGGCACGAAGTCATAGTGGTGCCATCCATCTGCGTAAAAACCACTGGATTGTCTAATTTCACCACCCCTGCCCCCAACCCCATCACCAAGGAAGGGCTAATTAAATCCCTGGAACAACCTGAATCTAACAGAGCCCTTACCCGTAACTGCGTGCCCGCCTCGGGGTTGAGGAGGGTGACTGTAAGGAAAAACAAAGAGGTGCCATCTCTCACTGATTCTCGCGCCGGGGCATCTGGGACCTGCTGTGGGGCACTCTTTACAGCAGGTCCTGGTCGTTTCCCGCCGGCTGCATTTCTTCTCCCTCGCTATATTTATTTATTTATTTGTTTGTTTGTTATTTCAATTTCTATACCGCTCCATCCCTGAGGCTCTGAGCGGTTTACATGGAGATTTATACTTCCTAGCTAGGGCCCCACTGAATGGGGGAGGTGGGTGCCTACCAGGCACCCTGCCGGCTTGTTGTTCTTCTGCGGCTCTTCTTTCTTTTTTCCACTTCTGTTACGGTGTCTCGGCATGTCCGGCCCGGCGTGGTGTTTTTCGGCACGGTCTGGCTCGGCGTGGCTCCGCAGTGGCTCCTTTTGGGCTGATTCCACAGTCCACGACTGTGCGACAACTGCTGCACTAGCCTCCGTCCTGATTGGCTCCAGCTGTGCTGAGTCGCCGTGTCTCTGGATCAGTCCCACCTGGAACGCTTGCTCAGCCAATGTTGACACTAGACGAAGTAGTAGTGGTTGAAGTGAGCTCCGACACTCTCAAAGCCCGCGGGTTAGTAGGTTTCTTTGCCGGAGCTTTGCCTTTCTTGCTTCTGAGGGGCGAATCCCGACGATCCGGTTTGGGGTTCCACGACGCTCCTCTCATCCAACGATCCATCTCCAATTCCTTCGTCCAGGGACAGTTGACAGCAAAGTGGTCCGACTGGCCACACTGCAGGCAGAGGCCTTTCTTGAACCACTGGCCACGATCCTAGGGTTTCTGGTATCCACGTCCATGGGTTCCCCTCCCCACAGTTTCCCCGCGGCTGGTAGTCGCCCCTCTGCCGTGGCCCCTTTGATGATAAAGCTTTACCAGGTTATGTCGAGTCTCAGCTTCGCAAGCCACCTGGATCCATCCCGCTAGGGTGAGGGGATTCCCTTGAGCCAACGCCTTCTCCAGCAGGAACGGGTTGAGGCCAGCGCAGTAGAACTCGATGAGAACTTCCTCAGGCCATCCCTGGAGTTTGGCAGATGTGGCTTTGAATTCATCCGAATACACTCCTGTGCTGACCGGCTCCCCTGCCAGATGCTCCGCAGTCGGGTTCTTGCTCTCTCTAGCTCAAGGGGATCCTCGAACTGGTGCCTCAGAGCTTGCATAAAGGCATCCACATCTCTCAGCTCCAGGGCGCCCACGTTATACAGCCCCGCAAACCAGTCAGCCGCCCTCTCTTGCAACCGGGAGCCCACAAAGTCCACTCTTTGCTCATCCGAGTCTATGCCAGTTCTGTCAATCTGTAAGACTTTGCAGTAACTCTCAGACGCGATGTCCATTTTATCAATTTAATTAGCAATCAGGAAAGTTGCAGGTGAATCAAAGGTCTTTGACAGAACTGGCATAGAATACAAGTTGAGCCCTTATGAGAACTCTGGTGCAGCCCACATTCATACGTCAAGGTTACATAGCATAAAGACAGGTTAACATGATACAATGACTACTGTGAGAATGTTTATCTAATAGACTTCCTGCCCGGCCAAGAGGCATCATGAGAAGTGAACAATCTCCTGGCCGTTGTGGAGGAGGCTTTTCAGAACAGGGTAACAAGTGTTTTCAGAACAGTGGGCGGTCTTCAAGTGTTCGGGGAGTGGGGCTTGGGGGCCCTGGCCATAGGGCAGACTGACATGCAAGAACAACAACTGAGGGCAACTGTGTGCCTGTCTTTGGCATGGGTCTCTGTCAGGGGGGTGGGGCAGGGGAGGAGAATGGGGAGCTCCCAAGCTGCCCATCCCTGCTTCTTAGCTGCAATGTGCAAAGGCATCTGACCCTGGGACAGGTGCTCCCGTCGACCCAAAGTGCCTTGCTCCTCGTGCCGTCCCGCCTCGACACTATGTGGGGCCACGCTGCAGTGGAACCATCACGAACTTGCCCCTTAGGATACGGACTGGTGCTGCCAAGGTCACACGGCGAGCAGCCACTGCCCGCCGTGCAGGTGCAACTCAAGATTGCTCTGCCTGTGTCATAAATATGCCAGTGAGTATAAAAGCACTTGCTAACAAAGTTATGAATGCTGCATTTTAGGTTGTTAAAGCAACCATGTAACTTTAAGTTTGATAGGAAAGTAAGTACTGCATATATTTCAATTTCTCCAGCATTTCCATTTTTCACAGGAAAAAGAAGAGAAACTGTAGTGTATCCAGCCCGACAGGGCCAGGCATGTCCGGACTTGTCCGGGGAGCAAAACCTCAAGCTTCGTGCCTAAGGGCAATGGGCCAGGAGGATCCTAGCCAGGCCCAACCAGAGGGCTAGGTCCCAGACCGCGAGGCCAATAGGCCTCTCGGTTGCTGTAAGTAGCCTATCGGGAAGTGGGGGGGTGCGTGTTATGGTGGTGGGTCCTGAGGGAATATAAGCCGGCCTGCGAGCCGGCCAAAGTGTCTTGTTCCTGACTAATAAAAGTATGCTTAGCTGAAATCACTCTCTGTCTGCATACTTTTCAGAAACAATTCACCAATTTCTAGAAATTTCACATCTCTACCCACAGCTCATCATGGAGAAGTCACTTCAGTCAGCACGCCGACAGGGCGAACGGTTCTTTCTTGTGTTTGATCAAAAAAGTTATTCATTTAGCAAAGTGAAAGCTACACTTTTATTAACCACAGGACTAAATTATGAAAATATAATTTCCCAAATATTATTTATTCATACCTGCAATTTATAAAGGGGAGATGTCATTATAGCTTGAGGGAGAACTGAACACGCCGAAGTGCAGAAAGATTTGTGTGAGGACACAGAATTCAAGCCAAGTATCTTTTCACTGACTTCTTACCATGTCTGCGCACACGTCTTCTGTGCACCCTGTGCACAAGGAAAGTTCCACTACCACATATGTACTAGGAAGATGGATGAAAGGCAGGGCTGCTCCAGGTTTCTGCCCAAACCACTCATTAGCACTACTCATGAAACTCCGAGAGAGGGGTGTGCAAAAAAATAAATAAATTGGCAGAATCAGTTTCGGAGGGCATAAAGACTCCTGTATGTCAATTTTGGCAGTAGGAGCCCATTCAGGAGTCTTTCGGCCAGCCGAATGTCAGTTTCAGCCCCATTATATCCTATGGACCATTGAAGCCAATGGCAAAAACATAGGGTATATTCTGGGGGCTGGAAGGGAGGGGGTTTGAGGGAGAGGCTCCAAACTCGCAGGGTAGCTGCTGGAGCCTCCCCCCAAGATACCAACCAAGTTTCAAGAACATTGGACCAGGGGGTCCAGTTCTACAGGCCCTCAAACAGGTTGCCCCTATCCCCTCCATTGTTCTCTATGGTGGGGGGAAAAGTTACAATTGCCTATAGCTATTACTTCCGCTACCTCTCCTAGTTAGTTGGAAAAAAGAGCCAGAAAGAGAGCCATATTGATGGTAACAAAGCCTGTATCTTCAGATGAGGTCTCCAAACAGTTTCAAGTAAACAGCAGTATTGAATGAATGGAAACTTGTGGTATGTGGCAATCCCAAGACAACAGGGGGAGAGAGAGAGAGAGGTAGTACTTCCTCTGAGTCAGCCTCCAGGAACAACTAATACTATCACGAGATCCAACAGCAACTTGGGTAGGCAATCAGTAAAGATACCATGGCCAGATAGTTAATGCCAGGAGAACCAACAGTGATATACATTTCCGCAGTCCAACTCTTGGCAAAGATCATTAATCAGGAATGACCACTGTAGGTTCTCTGGGGGCTACTAGCCTCAACAATATAACATCCAGGTTGGAACAGAATACCCTGCAAACTGGTCATGGTGATTTAAATTTGGCCTGCTTCAGATACATAGGAATCGACCACAAAACTCTTGCAAAACTGCAATCCCATGTTTTGTGGTAAGTATACATATGCATGATGCAGTCAAAGAAATGTTATCACAAAGGAACAGTTAAAAAATCTAGCTGTAGATCATGGCTAGTCTCTTCCTTCAATCTACTACCTGCATAAGTAATTAGCCACTTAAACCTATACACCAACCAACCAACCCTCAGTCCTGCACTAGGTAGACTGATACATTAATTATACAAAAGGTCAATGATGAGAATAATGAATGAGGCTTTATTTTAAATGTGAAACAATTAAACCAAATCTGAAATGTGGATTCCCAGGGTCTGTTACACATCAGAGTCAAAATGGTTTCAAGCAATAAACAAGGTTAAGAACTACCAGATTTAGGTCTGGATGACCTCCTGACAACTGCAACTTCCAACTGGCTGTAATAGCCACCATGACTATACAAAATGGTAACGTCACCTTTTCTTTTCTTTTTTCCCTAAGGCTGCTTCCCCGTGGTCATTTTTGCCACCTTTGCTTCCAGATTGAACTGCTTTTTGTTGACCAGTCCCACTGTCCTCTAATCATCCACTCTCCAAGTTTTCCCCATCTTTCCCAAAGCTGCTTTGCTGTGAGCTTTTTTTTAGGGGGAAGTCCCCCCCAACCTTGTTTGTATATCCAAGCCTGTCTGCATGCCATAGGGACAGGTAGTTGCATACTTGGCTACATATTTGCTCTTATCCTTGACACCTTCTACCAGCTTTCATTTTTTTAAAAAAGCTCTCATTTCTCATTGTGAATACATAAATATATATATAGGCAGTTTTTATCCCAATTGCCCAGAATGAACAGAGAGGGGAGATGCCAGATAGCTGGAGCACAGCAGGCTGAGATTAAAACAGCTCTGTGCCGAAGATGGTTTGTTAGCCGCTTTAAATCGGGATACCCGCATATCAACTTGGAGGAAAGTCCTGGATGAGAAACTGATGATAGTTGGAATGTTGATTGATGGTATTTTTTATATGGGCAAAACCAAAGCATTTTCTCTGATCAAAAAGGCAGTTTGGTTCTGAGAGCCCGCAGAGTATGCTGACCCCTATTTTTGGGTCTTTCTTACTCAAAAACTCTCTCTCACACACACACCCCCATATGGACTATCTTACCCTCCCATGTTATTGTAGAGCTTTTTTGTCTGCAAGACTGAACATTATACCTAAAATGGTTTTGCAAGGGAGAATAGGCCCTACACGGACAGAATTTGCCCTTGTGGCCTTAACAGGATTGATACATCTTTCCACGCGCTGCTGGAATGCAGATTTTTTGAGATTATGAGGGATTACTATATTAAGCCTTTATTCAACCAATCATCCCCCTAATACTCCAGAAACCTTGGCACTTTTGCTCAGTGATAAGGAGCCCAAGATCACTCTAGCAAGGGCAAAATTGGTCTTTTTAGCCCTTGCATCTAAAAAATAAGGAATAAGTGTTTTCTGCTGCTCAAGATTCGTGAATCAATGAGCTTCTAAGGGTACAAAAGGGAAGGAGTCCAGCAGGAAAAAACTGCTCAAGCTCTGTTGCCACTGTGAATGAAAGCGGCACAGAAAATTATCACGGTCTCTGGTGTTGTGTGGTGTAGTGGTTAGAATCTCAGACTATGGTCTGCAGACCAAGGTTTGAATTCTCCACTCTGCAACGGAAGCTTGCTTGGTTTCAGCTTTATGGTAACTAAAGGACAGTGTTCTGTGGCTTTTAATGTATTGTGTTTATTTAATACTGAAGGAAGCTTTTGTGGTAAAATATAAATGAAAAGAGTCTCAGTAAGAATAGCATAATATCCACAACAACGTGAATGTTTTCTATGCACTGAAAAGTAATCTGTCTTTGTCTTTTCTTTTTGGAAAATGGAATCAACCCTATGGAGATTTCAGTGATGCTCAAGACTCTCAAGAGATTGTAAAATGGAAAAGGTAAAGGTTCCCTTGCTCGAAAGCCAGTCGAATCCGACTCTGGGGTTGCGGTGCTCATCTCTGTTTCAAAGCCGAAGAGCCAGCGCTGTCTGAAGACATCTCCGTGGTCATGTGGCCGGTATGACTAAACACCAAGGCGCACGGAAGGCTGTACGGGAGATTGTACAGACTGCCAAACTACCTCTGTCCCTGCCAGTAAGGGTCACATAGATAATGGGACCTCTGCCTTTTGCTCTGCTTCATCTAACTGGGGAGAGGGGCTGAAGACACACACACACACACACACACACACGCGAACCCCTGGTTCTCAGAGACAGAGAGAGAAATAATCCTGGAAATCCCTTTTGTGCCTGAATCCTTGCTGTGAGAAAGCCCACCACACAAACATAAGAGGAGGACTGACAAAGCTCAAGATGCTCTACCTGGGAGTGCATTCCCCAGCCAGCCAGCCAGCCAGCCAGCCAGCCAGCCAGCCTACACCAGCTGTCATGACTCATGCAGGCACTCCACATACCTTCAGAGAGAGAGAGAGAGAGAGAGAGAGGCGCTGAATAGGGCGGCTTCCTCACAGGTTCCCGGGCACAGCCCTGATACCGAAAGTCCCCTCCTGGGTCTTCAACAGATGTGGAAGGAGAGCCTCAGAGTGACTCGGAGTCTTGCGAGGGTGTCTGTCCAATCCAGCCGCCCGCCCTCCTTCAGGCATGTCCCCCCCACCCCCACCCCCACC
>NW_015166541.1:112782-118895 GCF_001447785.1 Gekko japonicus
AGAGCTACCACGCCCGGAAGGGTCTGCAAGTCGCCCGAGGCCGCGTCTCCCCGGCCCGGCCCGGCCCGGCCCACCCTGCCGGCGTCTCGCTCTCTCCAGTAGTCCCAGAGGGAGCAAAGCAGGTGATGTGTGCGCGCGATAGTAGAGGGAAATGAGCGGCAACAGCGTCAGCCTCAGAACTGGCACTGCAGACTGAAACGTCCCTGCAAACCTTTTGACAGCAGACCATCAAGATTTCCAATATTTGGATAGGCTATTGTGCACTGGTAGATTTGACATGATCCTTCCTAGAACAAAGATTGAGTACAGTCATTGGAATCTTTAAGACCAACAAGGTCTTATTCTAGGCATGAGCTTTCCGGTGCAAGAACACTTTCTCAGATACAGACTGAGGAAGAGTCCTGGCACAGGGTTGTTGGTCTTAAAGGTGCCACTGAAGTCGAACTTTGCTACCCTCCTGAATCTAGGGTCCTTCTGTGTTACTAATAATACTTGGCAGTTTTTAGATTTTTGAGGTTCTGGCTTACATGTACATTTGCAGGCCTGGGTAAAAGTCAGATCTTGATGATTTTATTACATTTACACCCCGCCCTACCCAGCCATGGCTGGCTCAGGGCGGCTTACAACAGCATAAAAACAACAATAAATAGTATAATAATCCTAAAACCATGACAATCACAATATTAAAAGGTGCTAACAATAATAATCCTATTACCACTTTGTGGCACCACAATGGCACAAAAGCATTCTAAAGCACAGATTTTCATGGATCCTTTGGATTTTTTTGCATTAGTTCACCCCAAACTCAACATCAAATCACATATCATCTCCATACCTGGAGATCGCAAGACAAAAATCATGGATACAGTTTCACATTGCCACAGCCCAAAAACATAGTTCTGAAGAAGCACAGATAAATCCATAAATCCACAGGACTTTTGAATTGCATCACCCAAAATCCATTATCCAGTTGCATATGATGTCCATTTGTTTGTTTATTTGTTTTATTTGATTTATATCTAGCCCTCCCTGCATAGCAGGGTGGGTTACATCCAGGGGTCATTTGGGGGGGGACGCCATCCCCCCGGGTGAGGTGCAGGAGGGCGGGGCCTGGAGCTCCCTGCTGGTGCCCGCTGGAGGTCGCCGCTGGCTGTGGGGAGGACACACTTCCGGTGATGTCAGGGGGTGTGGCATATGCTAATGAGTTATGCTAATGAGTCCCCCTAGCTCTTTTTCTACGAAATGACCCCACATCAAATTTGGTAGAAAATACAATATACAAAAATTAAAACAGTTAAAACAGCAATAAAATACAACAACATTATTCAAGTTACCATTAAAATTAAGGCTTCACAGATGCCATCTCTGGTATGCAGTTCTGACCCACTGAGGGGAGGTCTAGTAAAGAGGGAGGGACGTCCATCACCCTAGTTGAAACCCGGGCGGAAGAGCTCCATCTTGCAGGCCCCGCAGAACTGTGAAAGGTCCCGCAGGGCCCTGATCTCATAAGAGAGCTCATTCCACCAGGTAGGGGACCACCAGAAGATGTTGATTGGCAGATGATAGAGGCAGAAGCGGTCTCACAGATATGCAGGCCTCTAGCCATATAGGGCTTTAAAGGTAAGCACCAACGCTTTGAAATGGATCCGTTACCCAATAGGCAGTCAGTGCAGTTTGCGCAGCACTGGGTGGATGTCGGCCTGCACAGGCAGCAGCATCAGTATCCATGCCCCTGCGTTCTGCACCAGCTGCAGTTTCCTGCTGAGTAGAATCAAGGGCAGCCCCACATAGCAAGAATTACAATAATCTGGAAGTGACCATTGCATGGGCCACTGAAGCCAGATACCAGGGAGTGAGATCTGGGGCCAACTGCCTGATCTGTCTCAGATGGAAAACGGCAGACCTGGCAGTGGCAGCGGGCTGGGCCTCCATCTTCAGTGAGGCATCCAGCAACACTCCCAGGCTCTTCACCTTTGGCAACAGGGACAAGAAGAAACAACTCTGAGCTGAATTCCCCGCAAGGAGACTTCAACAAAGTGAAATGCACTTGTAATCAGAAATGAATCTATACATATAATCCATCATGGGGAAATACAGAAGTCCACAGGATCCATAGAAGGAAAAAAACCCAAAGTCCAGAGTAGATATCCAACACTTTTCCTAGGTAGTATGCAGTGATTCAGACTTCTGGTCCTTAAACAGCATGATAAAAAGTAGATACATCACCCTGCCAACAAAAATACGCATGGTCCAAGCAATGGTATTCCCAGTAGTCATGTATGGCTGTGAGAGTTGGACTATAAGGAAGGCCGAGCGCCGAAGAATAGATTCTTTTGAACTATGGTGCTGGAGAAGACTCTTGAGAGTCCCTTGGACTGCAAGGAGATCAAATCAGTCAATCCTAAAAGAAATCAACCCTGACTGTTCCCTGGAAGGCCTGATAATGAAACTGAAGTTCAAATACTTTGGCCACCCAATGAGAAGGGAGCACTCACTGGAGAAGACCCTGATGCTGGGAAAGATTGAAGGTCAAAGAAGACGGGGACGGCAAAGGATGAGATGGTTAGACAGTGTTATCGATGCAACAAACATGAAACTGAGCAAACTCCGGAGCACAACGGAAGACAGGAGGGCCTGGCGTGATCTTGTCCATGGGGTCGCGAAGAGTCGGACTTGACTGTGCGACTGAACAACAACAACTATTCAGTTTCTCTGTAAAAGACGATACCTCCTTAGAATTAAGAATATTTTAAAAAGCACAATATATGGACCACAAAGCCACCAACGTATACTCACTTATGGGCCAGGTCTCCTAAGTTTTAATGTCCACCTCTCAAGGTTGCTTCTATGTAAACAGGACCAAACATGCCTCAGAGTAACCAGCCTTCTAGGACTGCTTTATCAATCTACACTGAGTGCAGCTGGTAGTCTGCTGCTGATTTTTAAAGTTGTAGCAACCCTTACTGCATTTATACTAAAGTAATTGAAGTTGCCATCTACAGGTAGAAAATTCCTGGAGGAATCAAGTCTAATAAGCCTGTTATATTCATCTAAACTGGTTATAACACATTTGCTATAGTATTGAAAGTAGCCAACTTGTTATCGTCTTACAAATGAAGTAACCTCCTGGGTTTATTGTATGGGTTAAGTCAGCAGCAGCTACACATCCCTTCAGGCACCTCAATCACAAACATTGACCTTGCCAGCTAGGTAATGAAATTACTGCAGACTGGTCTAAGATGTCTCAATCACAAGAAACATGATAAATCCAATTCAGAATTTAATCCTTTTGGTTGAAGAGTTCCAATAGAATGTATATAATATGCCTCTCTTTGTAGAAGTGTTTTCTGCATATCCATTCTGTCATTATCCTCTATGGTTTCCAGTACACTATATTTGAAACCATCATGTTTATGATTTTTTTCAATAAAATGTTGGACTAAAAACGTATCCCCCCTTCTTCAATTTAAGAAGAATTTAAATCATGATTTATGTTCAGAAATTCTGGAGCGTATTGGTCAGGTTGTGATCCCTATGTAGATTAGGGAACACCTACAAATTAAAGCATATATTAAATTTTTTGATGGACAGTTGCTTTGATGGTATAGCACCTTCTCATAATTGTATAATGGAAATTCTACCTTAGTTTGCCAGGTCAATTTACAAACAGAGCAATGTTCACATCTGTAGTGCCCCCTCCTGGGCTTTGGTGGAACCTCTATTTGATTTATCCTCTCTTTCAAAGGGTCTGCCCAAATTAGTAAATCCCTAAAGTTCTTTAAGGAGCTGCGGTGGCTCAAGTGGTTAAGACGCTGAACTGCCGGCTGTGGAAGGTCAGTAGTTCAGTAGTTCAGCAGTTCGAGACCCGAGTTGCCGCATGATGGAGTGAGCTCCCGTCTCTAGTTCCAGCTCCTGCCAACCTAGCAGTTCGAAAGCAAGAAATTGCAAGTAGATAAATAGGTACCACTTTGGTGGGAAGGGAACAGCGTTCCGTGCGCCTTGGTGTTTAGTCATGCCGGCCACATGACCACAGAAACTTCTTCGGACAGCGCTGGCTCTTCGGCTTTGAAACGGAGATGAGCACCGCAACCCTAGAGTTGGACTCGACTGGCTTTCGAGCAAGGGAACCTTTACCTTGACTAAAGTTCTTTGTCCTTCTGAAACCAATGTTTGGCTTATCCCGGCAGCCTGGTATATTACGCAATACATGCCAGTGTTTCAGGACAATCCTTTTGATTTCCAAAGCTTTAGGCGTAAAGTCAAATGCTGTAAAGATGTTCTGTCGTAAATGTTTTTTCTTTTCCTATAACAGGCAAGTGGGGAGAACGGGAGGAAGGGAAAGATGTTACAGCACTTAATAAGGCAGGAATACAACAGGTACAGTAAATTAAAAGCCTGAGCCTGACAAGACATGACCTACAATATGGTGGTGGTTTTGTTTCCATTTAAAATCACACAAATTCATGAGGATCCTTGTCTTGGATCCATTTTTTTTGCATCACGGGAGCACCATGGAGCACTGGATCCGTTATTTTTGTGGTGCAATCCATGGCTATGGACATGATGGTGAGCCAAGGGAAAAATCCTGAGGACATCTACTTCAGAACCGTGGTTTTGTGCTGTTGCCACACCAGCAAGCTATGGATCCCGGATTTTTGCACTGTGGTGTGCGGCTATGGATGTGATCTGTGCTCTGATGGTGTGTTTAAAGTGACCTCAAGCTCCTGAAGGCTCCATGGTTCGGAAGTACATTTTTATGCCATCGTGGACCCATGAAGCGGCATATGCAATACTTTTGTGACGCTGCCTATAGACTAAAGACATAAGACTCTGTAGCGAGGCCTCTCTCAATTGCCATGATAATTAGGGAACATAAGATTAAATCTCTTGCTGGCTGACCTTGATCGTATTTCAGATCTGAGGCAGCATTTCAATCTGTATTCTTTGCTGTATATTTTATGTATGCCAATATAAGTACTGAAACTAAAACTACGACATGATCTACAATATAATGGTGGTTTTGTTTCAATATCGAAATCCTACAAATCCACAAGGCTCCACACCGCCTAAGAACCATGTTGTTTTTGCACCACAAAGTAGAGAGTCTGTGTTTGTTCTGGTTCAGTCTGTGCTCCTGGCTTTGACAGGTGACTTGATCCTGGATTTGATGGCTTCTGTTGCAGGCATCCATCTGAATAGGCCTCCCCCCAGTGACCGCCTGCAGGGCCTGGAAGCCAGACTGTGAGCACATTACCTGCTGTTGAGGTGTGTTGCTGTCTTAATGCTGATGATTTAATGAAATAAGGATGATGATTTTATGGTTTTTAAATTGATGATTGTAACATGTTCTTAATATTGTAAATCTGCATCAACTGCAGATCCATGTATGTGGTTAGATACAGACGTGTTGTTAGAGCCAGTCTGGTGTGGTGGTTAAGTGCCTGGGCCAGGTTTGATTCCCCACCATTATGAGCTGAGATCGAGGCAGCTTCTTAAACAAGTGATTTCATTTCATTCAGCTCGTAACAACACTAGACAAAAATGCATAGAGCAAGGCTGACTTATATACGATTTGAAGGGGCAAAACCACACCCCATAAACAGATAACCACCAATGGGAATAGGGAGCTTGGAGCCCATGAGCGGGGTTCTCTGATTGGCCCATCTGTCAGTCCAGGCAGGGCTCTGTTTTTCAGAGGCACTGCGCTTAAGCGAATCGGTGCTCTACTGGCTTAAGACCCAACACCCAGGCCTCCACTTGCACCTGCTGGTGTGACCCTGGGTCCGTCCCAAGTTCTCTCAAGGGGCGTCCTCGAAAGAGCGCTCTCTCCGCCCCCTCTCCCTGGCCGGGTGTGTGGGGGGGAGGGGTCTGCCAGCCGCTCTGGCACTCCCTTCCCGTGGAGGGTGGTGGGGGTGGGGGGGTATGGATCCCCCAATCTCCTCCTCACCTGCCCTGAGCCGCCTACAATAGGTTTCACGATATGCACACTTCCTGGTGCAGGAACGACCCAGGGCGCTTCGTTCGCCTCCTGAGGGGGGCGTTTACTGTCCCCCCCCCAAGAGTCTCCTCCTCCTCCTCCCGTGTAAAAGCCCCCTCCCCCGACACACACCCCA
>NW_015166541.1:119527-134300 GCF_001447785.1 Gekko japonicus
AAAGGGGGCGTGTGTGGGGGGGTGTGTGGGGGTGGGTGACTTCCATCCCTCCCCCTCCCCCTGACTCAGCCGCTGCCTTTTCAAACACAAACGTCACGGTTGGTTTCTCGCAGAGGGGGCGGCGCCGCATCAGCGCTTGTCCTTCTGGGAAGCCCGTCTCTCTCTCTGTGTGTGTGTGTGTGTGTGTGTGTGTGATGATCCCCCCCCCACCCCCCACCCCAAAGAATAGCTCGGGCGTCCCTGAAGTAAAGAGAGGGATTCTTGCCTAGCCCGGTGGGGGTGGGTCGTCACCCTGTTCCTCTGGCCCATGTGTTGCAGAGGCCGCCCTGCCAACAGAAACAGTTCGCTTGTTCTCCTTTCCAGAGGAAGGGCTTGACTGGCCAGGCAGTCCGAGGTGCTCTTAGTCTTCCCAACGGAATTTGTCGGCTGCTGATATGGAACCTTGTCCATGAAGAAGGTTCAAGACACCAGGCTTTGGGAGGCTGGGGGCCTCAGTGGGTCCAGTGTTCATGGCAACCTCTGGTGACTGACTGTGTGTGCACCCGGAAGTCCTGGCGGCCTCTGGTGACTGACCCCTACGGGGGGCCTGGAGGCTATTCAGAGAGGTGGCTGAATCAAGCCTGCCCCCGCCTCCCGACTGCTGGCCTTCCAAGGAGGTCTCCCACCCAAGTCCTTGCCAGACCTTGCTTAGCTTCTGAGATCTGACAAGGTCGGTTTTCCTGGGCTCTCCAAGTCAGGGAAAGTGCTGGTTTTTAAAGCCCTTCGTGGCCCGTGGCCCTCCTACACATTCATCTCCGTGCTCAAGCCCTCATAGAGTGCCCACTCTTAGGCTTGTCCAGGTGGTAAGAGGTCACAGGCTTCTGTGGTGTGCCCAGTAATGTGGAGGGAGACGTGAGGGTGGAACCGTGCATTACTCAGGCCCATATCCAGCTCTTCCCATACTCCTGGTAGCAGCTAGTTTAAAAAAAGTTTATATCTGCTTTTCCCTCTGTGGCATAGGTCATAAGGACTATGCAGGAACTTTACATCTCTTTTTAAGTATAGAAAATACTGAAATGTTGAAAACTGCAGACAAGTAGAAGTTTTACATGATTAGAATTATCCTCATGAAGTGTTTTACTATTTCAGGAAATGTTTCAAGGTGGTGATGAATTCCCTCAAAATGTGGCAAGTCACCTTGAGGAAATGGATACATCTGACACCCAGTGGGGCTGGTTTTACTTGGCTGAATGTGGGAAATGGCATATGTTTGAGGTATTCATTTCAATATGTAAATAGAACATACCATTCAACAATGATCATAATCCCAGTTTGCTCCTGGTGGGTGAGTGAGGCTGAAAATCTTGTCTGAAGCAGAAAACACAGTAGGCAGCCCGGTGTGTCACTGAACGTGTGTGTTCGTCAGGAGCAACATCTAGCCCAAGGTCTCCGATGAACAGAGCTGGACTGGAGTCCATTTTTCCTGGGGTCATCAAGCTTCTCTTCATAGGTTCTGGGCATGCATGTAAATATCCTCTCCCGCATTTCAGCTACTGAGGTCCAGGAATTTATTAGTAATTACAATATTATTATGCTGCAAGAAACCTGGTGCAGAGACCGTATCTATTTTCCAGATTATGTAACCTTTGTTAGTCCTGCCATACTTAGCTCCAGAGGAGGTAGACCTAAGAGTGGCCTTGCTTGTCTGGTCTCCTCTTCCCTTAGATGCTATAACCTGGAATTGATTTTAGATTTAACCATATATTAGCTGTTAAACTTGATTTGAGGCTCATCTTCTGTTCTTGTTCACTGTCTATATCCGCCCAGGTCTATCTAATGGTGATTATTCTTGTTTATGGAAAGATAATTGAGTGTAAAATGTCTTCTGTCCTACATGTTTATCCAAAGGTGCTTTCTTTGTTAACGGAGGACATGAATGCATGGATAGGCAGCATGTAGATGGTTACGGGGTTTGAAGTGTGAAGTAGTCTGTGGTAGGTATGAGAAATCTAGGCTTGGCATTTTAGCAACCACAGTTTTTCAATCAGGCCTCTCAGCAAAGCTCAGCAATGGGAGTTTCCCCGGTTTGGTGTAGTGGTTAAGTGCGCAGACTCTAATCTAGGAAAACCGGGTTTGATTCCCTGCTCCTCCACTTGTAGCTGCTGGATGACCTTGGGCAAGCCATAGTTCTGTCAGAGCTGTCCTTGAAAAAGAGCCGTTTCTGTCAGAGCTCTCTCAGCCCCACCTACCTCGCAGGGTGTCTGTTGTGGGGAGGGGAAGGGAAAGGAGTTTGTAAGCCGCTCTGAGACTCCGAGTGAAGGGCGGGGAATAAACCCAATCCTCCTCCTCTTGTTCTCTTTTGTTGTTTAAATTTTTTATTTTTTAAAAAAAGAATATAACACATCATTGCATTTCATCAACTTTTGTTACATTACATTACATATCAGAGTCCTTCTTTCAGTTGATTAAGTATCTAGTTGGTAATATTACATCATAATTATATCATAATACCAGTCTGTGGTAGAACTTTTCTATTATATTTCTAACTGATCTTCTATCCACTTATATACATTCTTCCATCTCCTTTTATGTACCTTCTCACTTTTGTTTTGCAACCTTAAACTTAAATCATCTATTCTGGCTAGTTCTAGTACTTTAATTAACAAATCTTCCCTGGTAGGTACGCTGTCCGTTTTCCATTGTCGAGCTATTAACAATCTGGCAGCCGTTATAACATAGCTAAATAAATATGCATCCTGTTCATTATACCCTTTCGGGATCATATTTAGCAGATATATCTCTGGTTTTCATGCCACGTTTTTCCCCAGACTTTCTTGGATTGCTTCCCTGACTATTCTCCAGAATTTTTGAATCTTGTTGCATTCCCACCACATATGGTAGAAAGTTCCTTTATGGACTTTACATTTCCAACATTTATCTGAGTATCCCCTATAACATTTGGCCAGCTTATCAGGTGCCCAATGCCATCTGTGGAACATCTTATACACGTTTTCTTTGTATGCTACCGCTTTCATGTATTTTACCGATTTCCATATACTTGCCCATTGTTCTTCATCTAGTCTCCCTATGTCTCTCATCCAGGTGATCATTGCAGATTTAATATCCTCATCTTGCATGAAATCCGTTAATAACAGATTATACAGTTTCTGAACTAGTTTATCATTGGAGGAGAGCCATATTTTGTCCAGTTCGTTATTTTGGTCTTCGAAACCTCTTAACATGTCTTTTTTGTATCTGTCTCTTAATGTTATCTGCTCCCACCATGACAAGTTGTTTTCCTGTCTCAAATTTTCTTCTGTTTTCAACTGATTCTTTTTGTTTAGTAGTGTTTGGTAACTTTCTCTTAAGTTCATTGTTGTTACTGAAGGTAAGATAAAAGCTTCCAATGGTGCGACCCATCTTGGAGTTCTCCTGTACCAGATCTCTTTGATTTTAGTCCAGATTTTATTTAGAGATCCTCTTAATATGTGTCTGCCAAAATATGAGTGTATCTTATCTTTCCCATACCATACATAATTTCTCAAAAAGGAGCAGCAGGCAACTCAAGCACATTTGCAGTTCAAGCCAGAAAGCTGGACGCTTTATTATAGAGTTACTGGTGAACCATAGTTGCCAGTGGGCTGCGTATTCTGTATGGGAGGCCCACACACATGTTGTAGGGGACTTCTAACATATAACAGTTGTAAGAAAACATTCAACTCTCCATTAGCTGTTTGATTTTCTTTCCTGCTTTTTTGGCCATCAAGCCACAACTGACTTACGGTGACCTCTCGTGGGGTTTCCAAGGCAAGACACGTTCAGCGGTATTCTGCGATGGCCCGCCTCTGTGATGGCAGCCCTGGACTCCCTTGGTGGCCTCCCGTCCATGGCCTGACCGGGGCCGGCCCTGCTGAGCTTCCGAGATCTGACTAGGTGGGGCTGGGCTGGGCCCTCCAGGCCAGGGCAGTGCTTGAACACCTAAACCAAACCTCGCTTCTGAGCAAGACGGCCTCCACTAGTCAGGGGCAGCTTTTTCGGGTCCTCTGCTGCATTCTCCCCCTTCTTTTTGGAGTTCACCTCCTTACAGTTGTTTTTGTGTTATTTCCACTGGAGTTTCTGTGCCCTTGTTCTTTTCATTTTGTTCTTGTCACTTCAGTTCTTAACATATAAATATAGTGTTAAATAAATAATGCAAACTGTTTAGTCGAAGTTAATTTGGATAATTGCAGAGTAGGGATGGGTTTCCCCTTGGGGCAGAGGTTGGGGAAGAGGCTGGTGTGGAGCATATGTAGCAGAAGTGGACATGAACTCACCTCCGCTCTCAAGAAGTGGCATTGAATGCGTCTCTCATGCAGGAGGGCAGTAGCATTGTAGTCCTACGCTGCAAGGCTGTTGGAAGAAGTACTGTGATCAAGTATGTGTAGTATGCTAAAATGTTATTTACAGACTAAGTGTTAAGGCCCTAGTATAAGATCTTTCACAACGTGTTGTCTGCTTATTTTGAAGACTGATTCCAGTACTCACTGTTCAGTTAGCACAGAAGACATTGAAAGGAGCTTCAAAATGAATCCACAGGACTCTGTTTGCTTCACAACTGCAAAATTTACCTACAGATTAGACTTTTCAGGTATATGTCTGTATTTATACCTTTACAGGTTGTGGGAGGTTGTCAGCAACCGACGTTGAGGGGCTGAACCAAAACTGGCACGATTGGGAGGATCTTGCTTGTACTGTGGCCGTCTACTTGGTGTGTACGATTGTTAACCACACCTAAGCCTTTTGCTGCAGCTAACAAAAACTATCTTATCTTGTTTTTCTTTACTTGAAAAATGAATGTCCATATCACACAAGAGGGAACACCCACTGGAAAAGATTTAGACGTGGCTTATTTAGATATTTATACCCAGCCGTGTTCCCCCAGTGAGGACCAAAGCAGTTTACAGAACCGTTTCCCCCTCTGCCGTTTTATCCTCCTGACCAACCAGAGCTTGCCCCCTGGGCAACAGAGTGTAACTGGGCTCCTTTCCCCCTTTGACGCAGCTCCTTTCTTTTCTAAGCGCACCGCCTTCCGTTTGGCCCCTCCCCTGTGGCTCTCCTCTTTCTTTGTTGACCGTACCCTTTCCCATTTTCCATGTTTGTTGAGTGCAGTCTGTTTACAATTCCACAGAAACAATCCTAGACACTTTTGTTCCCTCATCACTCCCATTCTGATTCGTAAGACATTTACACCCATGGAATAATTTCCGCTATTCTTTGTGATAAAGTTGACTGTTACTTTTCATTGTAAAGTTGTCTACAATTCTAACTATTAGTCTTTATAAAAAATTTAGAGTTCAGTCAGGCTCCTTTAAGATCAACAAAGGTTTGTTCATGGTATAAGCTTTCGTGTGCAAGGCACACTTTTTCAAATACATTGGAATGGAAGGTAACAGTCCAAACGTATAGACAGAGGCTGAACAGCCAATTAACATGTACCTGATGTTTATGATATGCAAAGTAAAAAACTAAATAACAAGTTACGCTTATAAGGTCAACAGTTGTAACGCAATAAATGTGTCAAAATAACAAATGTCTAAAGGTTTTTTTTCTGATTGTGGGAAGTTACATAATCTTAATTATCTCCTCTGAGGCCCGGAGGGCACTTAACAGCGTATTTTGAGCTGGATGCAATGTTGTCAGCAGTCATCCCAATATTCCTTGCATTCAGTATTCTAATATACTCTTCTGAAAAAGAAATACACTAAAAGAAGGACTATAAATCCTCTGTATTTCAATGTATTTCTTTTTCAGAAGAGTATATTAGAATGCCGAATGCAAGGAATATTGCGATGTCTGCTGACAACGTTACACCCAGCTCAAAATACTCTGTTAAGTGCCCTCCACACCTGAGAGGAGATAATTAAGATTATGTAACTTCCCACAATTAGAAAAAACACCTTTAGACATTTATCTGCTATTTTGACATATTTATTGCTTTACAACTGTTGACCTTATAACCCTAACTTGTTATTTAGTTTTTCACTTTGCATATCATAAACATCATCATGGTACATGTTAATTTGCGGTTAAGTCCCTGTCTATAAGTTTAGAACCTCATCTACCATTCCCGTGTATTTGAAAAAGTGGGCCTTGCACATGAAAGCTTGAAATAAACCTTCGTTGGTCTTAAAGGTGCCTGACTGGACTCTAAATTTGTTCTACTGCTTCAGACCAACATGGCTGACCATCTGGATCTGTTAGTCTCTGTATTCCTGTTTCTGTTGTATCTCTCACACCCTGAGCAACTCGCCAGCAGCAGAGCCTTGCGTCCTTATAGAGACAGCATGGTTGTCTGCCTTGCTTGCATGGAAACTCCCAAATCCTTTTCTGTTCCCCTCCTTGTTATTGCTGGCACAGCTGACACATGTCAGTAAGCGCTCCTGCAGCTCCAACTAACCAAAAGAGCACATTGAATTTCGTACATGTGGGACAGACAGGGATGACAAGAGGGGCCCTGCAGTGGGAAGGGGTAATTGGTGAAAACTGCCAGTTTAGTCTGGATCCAAACCATAAAAATCACAGAACTTATTTAACATTAACAAAACTTCAAACAGAAATGCACTGTGCTCATTTTGACAAATACGAATCTTCATTTCTAGAATAGACAGCATTTTAAAGAACAATGTGCTTAAGGCCTAATGATCCAAAGATTGTGCAGGCTTTCCAGTTCGCTAGAACTTTTCATCAGTCTGGATATTAGAAAATTATAAAAGAGGTGGGAGTGGGTGGGAAGATGTTTCAGGCCATGAATTTCGAGATCTGTTCTTGCCCTGCTCATTCATGTGTTAGTGCAGGCAGGCAGGCAAGCAGGTTGGTGTCAGGTTGCTCCTAGTTCCTTTGACCAAGGAAAAACAAATGTTGTTTCTCCACTGAAATTACAAAGGCCAGCAGGTGCCTTAGACACCGAGCATGTTTAACAGACCCCTTGTAGGATAAGAGATGAGAGTGAAGGAATTGATTAGTCATTGTATTAAGAATTCTGGAGGCAAACGTAAGGTGACGCGTGGAGGTCTACACCAGTCAAAGCTGAACTGGGCAGTTTTGCCTCTGGGAACTGGCCTAAGATTGCCCAGCAAGCACCCGTGGCCGGGTGGGGATTCAAACCGGGGTCTCCCAAGTATATGATGCCCTGATCGTGATGAAGCTGAGCAAGTGCTTGGATGGAAGACCAGCTGGGAACCTGTGCCTGCTCTCAGCTGACCGATGGGCTCTGAAGGAACGGAGCATATGTGTTGCATTAGGGAAGGACAGAGTACAGCGTATCGTTGGTGACTAGAAGGTGGTAACGAGCTGAAATGGAGTGTTTTTTGTAGTGTTCCTTAATCCGCCTTCAGTCTTTTATGGCAGCAGTTAAATTCAAAGAGAGAGGTGCAATTTCACTTTAATGGGCACGTTTTTCAACAGATATATAGCATAATTTGGGGGTAATAACTTTTGTATGGTACAGCTCTGAAAAGCTGTCCTTGACAAAGTGTGGTCCGTTTTCCAGGCCTTGACTAACTTTGATTTGATACATAGGGATGAAGCAGACTAACCTAACAACTGGAAAACAACGTCCCATAAAACGAGCTCCATTTTCCATCACTGCTTTCAGGTAGAGTGAATTGAGCTTTCCTTGTTCCCCTCTTCGCACGTCTCTTGAAGTGCACAAGATAGCCGGCCTGGGGAAGCTAGACTTTCATGCTTCGTACAGGACCAGATCCAAAGGCAGACATCTTGCAATATCTTAATACAATTTATAAAATATCTGAGAAGGGAAAATATTTATCCTTTGTTTTGCACCACTGAAAAGAAAATTAAACAGTGCCACTTTAACAGATCAATACATTTATTCTGGCTTTTGTGAGCCAGCGCTCCCTTCCGCAGAGGTCTGAGGTCTGCTGAAAAGCATCTGCTGAAGCCGCCGGGTCCTCCTAAGCCTGGCCGCCGGGCCCTCAAGGTCAGTGGCATCCACTCAGGCTGGCAGAGGCACTCCAGAGTCCCCGGCAGAGGCCTGGGGATTGCACCCGGCTTTCCCACTAAGTCACAGCCCCAAATTCGTGATGACTCTGAAAAAGGTGCCGCTGGACTTCTGTTTGATTTTGTTGCAGCAGAGTAACATGGCTCTTCCTCCCCCCCCCCGGAGTGATTACCACTGAAAGCAGTTCCAGTAGTTTTGAAGTCTGCTTGACACCTCTGGACGCAATCCACCCGCAAGCTTTCTTGCTCCCGCCCCATTCAGTGGGAGCGGAACAGCAGCGCACAGCCGCGCACCCCTTCCTTGCTTCACTCCACCCGTGGGATGGTTGCGCAAGCAAGCAACGGAGCTTTGCCTTATAAATAAATAAAGATCAGTACATTTAATGGGATTTTCTTCTAATTTGTCTTTGAATCACTAGGTGAACTACACGGCTAGCTTCAGTCTTGCTTTTTGAAAAAAACAAGGCAGACGTTACTTTCCAGTCTGTTTTGGGACACTTCTCTGGGTGTTCAAGGTTGCTTCCGCACAGAGGCGGGGGTGTGTGTGCAGCGTTCAGGGGCACAGCAGCAGGTGAGCCGCCAGCTGCGTGCCCCATCCCTAGACGGCTCCTTGCTGACGCAGCCCCATCTCCCCCCCTTTCTCTCTCCACCATGACAACAGTCAGCCACACTGCCCACCCCCAGCCTTGGCCGTCCCCCCTCCCAGCTAAGTCCTGGGGCAAAGCTGTGCAGCCAAGAATGCTTTCTCCCCAGATGGGCTGTGAGCAAAGTCTCCACGCATCCCCCCCCCACACCCTTGGGTTTCTGGACAGGTGTGCATATGCTTTTGATACAGCACTCTTCAGACCTCCCGCCTGTTCAATTCATGGCTACATTCCAGCCATGGGAGTCATCCCACCAAGTTTCACTTATGCCTGTGAAGCCCCATGTTTCTTTCAAGTTGCTGTCCTTTATAAGAGCTCCCATTCTCTCTCCAAGGGAACTGTTTTCCTTTTTCTCTCAGATATGCCCTGATCCACACCCTCTACCCCATTCCCAAGATAGACCTGAACGTACACTGGTTCTTCTGTCTGTGGTGGGACGAGGCAGCCCACCTAGCTAAGGACTGCTGCAACTGTGGCCCCATCCAGGCATTCTGCCGTAGCCCTTCCCTCTCCGCCGCCCATACCACTATGTTGTGAGCTCTAAAGGCCACCAGTTGTGGTGTCGGCTGTGCATTTGGAGGCCCCTGTTCTTCTGGGAGGTCATTTGCGTAGAGGGGAAGGGTCTGCATTGCTTCCAGAGGGCACTCTTGCAGTGCTGGTTCCTGGTGCAGGTGAAACCTTACGTTCCTGGATGGTTCTCACTGATTTTGTCCCTGGAAAATGCTGTAAATGGTTTAAAGAATGCAGTTCCAAGGATGTGCCAGCAGCTCTAACATATAGCCTTAATTTAAACTTATTTATTGGAGCAGAACATTAGCTTCAGTGGGGATCGTCTGGTCTTTAAGATCTCTTTATAATATTGGAGGGGAATGTTTAATAGGAAGTGATAATGTGTTTATTTCTTCTTTTGTACTTAAAGTTATGTCTGTGAAAACCAGTCAATCCCTATACCTTCACACTGGGAGGATGTAAACCCTGAAGAACCTTACCAGGTAAGCCTTTAGCAGAATCTATTGAGTGTGTTGAAAAGAACCGTTAATGGATTTCAGTGAAGATTTACTGATGTCTCTCTTTCAGCTTATTCCTTTGCAAAAGCAGACAAATGAGTATAAAGAAGTTGCTAGTCTTTTTGCGAAAACAATGGAAGGCAGTCGGATTAAAAGAATACAGAGAATTCAGAATCTAGACTTGTGGGAATTTTTTTGCAGGTAAGGCAGTTTCCAGTGTGATTTTTGGGCTAAACACCCCAAATGGAATCATTGTATGCTTTGAAAAGCCTATTATTGTTTACATTGGTCTAAGTTTTCAGGCATAAAATGCCTGCTCATTAAATTGACCTGGACAGCCCAGACTAGCTTGATCTCGTCAGATCTTGGAAGCCAAGCAGGGTCAGCCCTGGCTAGTATTGGGGTGGGAGACCTCCAGGGAAGACCAGGGCCGTGACACGGAGGGCAGGCCATGGCAAGGGACCTCTGAACTTGGAAACTCCATAGGGTCACCTCAGTCCACTGTTGCCCAAGGGCCACGTGCCCTCAGGAATGCGCATGCCTGCGGTTTACTTGTCTCTCCCCCCCCCCCCACCTCCCTGCTAGCATCCCTGAAGAGGGCACTTAATAGAACGCCCTTCCGGTGTGCCTTATCCTCTTCTGCCCTCCCAGGCGGCAGTCGGCTCAGCTGAGTGGGATGGGGAAATGCTGCTTGTGAGAATGCCGCGTGGGTTCTTTAGCCCAAGTGGTGGTGGGCAGTGGCCGCCGTGTGTCCATGGTAGCCTGTAGGTTGGAACTGGACAGGTGGCTCAGTGCAAGAAGACGCCAGGTTACAGCAGCTGCACAGAGAGAGCCCAATGCGAAGGCCATTTAAAGCTGGAGCCCTGAGGGAACACGTAGCTGAGGCTGGTGCTGGGTCTTCTCTTGTGCTGTGGCTGAAGAGAAGCTGAAAGACTTCGTGTTCCCCTGAAGAAGCCTGTTGGCAAAATATGTAGGGAATTTTCACTGAATAATAAAATATATTTTTCCTTTACTTGCACCATCGGCCTTGGCCTTATTTTTAACCTCTTAGTGACTGGTGCAGCCCGTTTATTTTCTCCTTGCATGCAGTAATGCTGGACAGATTGACACCTTCACCACACCTCTAGGATACTGGTTTAGCACAGATAGCGAAGCAGTCCTGTGGTCCTGTTATGGTGTAGCTGTAAGCTGCTCACTGTGTTTTGCCCTTGGAGAAGTAACAGAAAAAATTACTTAAAAAAAACAAATTGAGACCGTACAAATAGCACCGGCTGCCAGTCTCAGAGCAGAATGCTGACAACACCGCATATACATGAAAAGAGCCAGTCCACACATAGTGCGCTAGCCCCACCGGGGGGCCCTGCGCATGTGCACTTCCACACAGACACACTGGAACATGGAGTAGTCCAACACAGCCTACTCAAAGGACTGCGAGGCAAGCGGCAGAGGTCGTGTGGGTGCCACCCTACAGGAATCCCTGCAAGTGGTGAGCAGGCTCACTGGGAAGGAGGAGAGGCATCATGTGCATGTCTCTCTGCCACCTCCACGGATAACCTGACAGGGGAAGTCTTAGAGGAAACTTGCAGCCTCTCCCAAAGAGGTGTTTAGGGCCTAAAGGGAGAACAATATCTCCAGTAGAAGAGAGAACTTCTGGCAAGGCAAATACAGCAGGCATGGTGGATAGAGTGTCAGACTAGGATTTAGGAGACCGAAGTTGAATATCCCCACTCTGCCATGGTAGCTTGCTGGGTGACCTTAGATCTCTCACTCTCTCAACTTAGCCTACCTCGCAGGGTTGTGAGGGTAAAATTGAGGAGGCAAGGATGGAAAGGAACAAAAACTATTGAGGCAGACTCAGCATGGGTTCTGTAAGGGAAGATCTTGTCTCACTAATCTGTTAGTGTTCTTTGAGGGGGTGAACAAACATGTGGACAAGGGGGACCCAATAGATATTGTTTACCTTGACTTCCAGAAAGCTTTTGATAAAGTTCCTCATCAAAGGCTCCTAAGTAAGCTCAAAAATCACGGGATAAAAGGACAAGTCCTTTTGTGGATCAAAAACTGGCTAATTAATAGGAAACAGAGAGTGAGTATAAATGGGCAATTTTCTCAGTGGAGGGGGGTAAGCAGTGGGGTACCGCAGGGATCAGTACTCGGTCCGATGCTTTTTAACTTGTTCATTAATGATTTGGTGTTGGGAGTAAGCAGTGAAGTGGCTAAATTTGCGGATGATACAAAGTTGTTCAGGGTGGTGAAAACCAGGGAGGATTGTGAGGCACTCCAAAGGGATCTGTCAAGGATGGGCAAGTGGGCGTCAACATGGCAAATGGGGTTCAGTGTGGCCAAGTGCAAGGTGATGCACATCGGAGCCAAAAATCCTAACTATAAATACACGTTGAAGGGGTCTGAACTGGCAGAGACTGACCAAGAGAGAGATCTTGGAGTTGTAGTAGATAACTCACCGAAATTGTCGAGACAGTGTGCGACTGCAGTAATAAAGGCCAATGCTATGCTGGGGTTTATTAGGAATGGAATTGGAAACAGATCAGCTAATATAATGTCCCTATATAAATCAATGGTGCAACCTCATTTGGAGTACTGTGTACAGTTCTGGTCACCACACCCCAAAAAGGATATTATAGCTTTGGAAAAAGTGCAGAAAAGGGCAACTCGAATGATAAAAGGCTTGGGACACTTTCCCTATGAGGAAAGGTTAAAGCGCTTGGGGCCCTTTAGCTTGTAGAAACGATGGCTGAGGGGTGACATGATCGAGGTTTATAAGATTATGCATGGGATAGAGCAGGTAGAGAAAGAGGTACTTTTCTCCCTTTCTCACAATACAAGAACTCGTGGGCACTCCATGAAATTGCTGAGCGGTCGGGTTAGAACGGATAAAAGGAAGTACTTCTTCACCCAAAGAGTGATTAACACATGGAATTCACTGCCACAGGAAGTGGTGGCGGCTAGAAGCATGGACGGCTTCAAGAGGGAATTAGATAAGCATATGGAGCAGAGGTCCATCGGTGACTATTAGCCACAAGGTATAGATAGGGACTCTGGGGCAAGTGATGCTCTGTATTCTTGGTGCTGGGGGGGGGGCAACAGTGGGAGGGCTTCTAGTGTCCTGGCCCCACTGATGGACCTCCTGATGGCACCTGGTGTTTCTGGCCACTGTGTGACACAGAGTGTTGGACTGGAGGGGCCATTGGCCTGATCCAACATTGGCTTTTCTTATGTTCTTATGATGGCAATTCGGCTCCATTATATCCTATGGGCCATTGAAGTCAATGGCGAAAACATAAGGTATATTCTGGGGGCTGGGGGGAGGGAGTTTGAGGGAGAGGCTCCAAACTTGCAGGTTAGCTGCAGGAGCCCTCTCCCCAAGATACCAATCACGTTTGAAGAACATTGGACCAGGGGGTCCAATTCTTTGGGCCCTCAAACAGGTTGCCCCCATCCCCTCCATTGTTCTCTATGGAGGGGAAAGCAATAAGGCTAATTTAATCTTTTGGGTCAGCTGCAATCTTATTGGCCACTAAACAGGAGGTGGAGGCAGGACTGGATCCCATAACTCCAGCATTGCGGAATAGTCTTTCAGTCATCCAGCCAACTGGGTGCACATAAAAGGACTCTCATCTTGGGTTATTAGGGATTCTCCACTGGCCATGGCGACCAAAGTCATTCTATACGAGGACATTAGGGCAAGGCTTTGGGGCTGTGAAGCAGCATAAGCTCTGCATGCTGTAGCTCCCCAGTTCCAACCCGGCCTGAGAAGAGTCCCAACCCCTTAAGGCACAACTGAGGTTTTGTACCATCAGCCTGACCAGTGGGGCCAGGCTGCTCATGCTGGTTGTCTTGCCTTGGGCTGCCTTTCATTTTATTCCTGTCCAGACAGACTTTCATCAGGTTAATGAGTTTAGTTATACTTGCTGTTAATAATCTCAGCAACCATTGCTCTCCATCTACACCACCCTTCTATGGTGCAACTCTCCCTTCTCTGGGTGTGCAACCAACAGGGTAAGAATCATAGAATCATAGAACGTTAGAGTTGGAAGGGGCCTTGCAGGTCATCTAGTCCAACCCCCCGCACTCTGCAGGAGCAGAGCCGAAAGATAGCCCTACATACCTACAACATACCCAAAAGAGGGTCGTCCAGCCTTCGCTTGAAAACATCCAGCGAAGGAGCATCCTCCCAAGGCAGACTGTTCCACTGCTCAACCACTCTTACAGTTAGGAAGTTTCTCCTGATATTTAGCCGGTAATGACTCCCATGTAATTTCCACCCATTAGCTCTAGTCTTGCAATCCGAAGCAAGCGAGAATAGATCTGCTCCATCTTCTACATGACAACCCTTCAAATATTTGAAGACTGCAATCATGTCCCCTCTAAGCCTTCTCTTTCCCAGGCTAAATATACCCAACTCTTTCAGCCTTTCCTCATAAGACTTGGACTCCAACCCTCTCACCATCCTGGTTGCCCTTTTCTGGACACGCTCGAGCTTGTCAACATCCTTCCTAAAGTGTGGTGCCCAAAACTGGACACAGTACTCCAGGTGAGGCCTGACCATAGCAGCATAGAGCGGAACTACCACCTCCCGTGATCTGGACACAATGCTTCTGTTCATGCCTCCTAAGATTGCATTCGCTTTCTTCACAGCCACATCGCCCTGCAGGCTCATGTTTAGCTTGTGATCAAGCAGAACACCTAGATCCCTTTCACATGTGCTGCTGTCAAGCCAAGTCCCTCCCATTCTATATCTATGCCTTTGATTTTTTGTACCTAAGTGTAGGACTTTGCACTTATCTCTATTGAAATTCATTTTATTTGTCTCAGCCCGCTGTTCTAGCCTATCTAGATCATTTTGAATCCTGACTCTGTCTTCTTCAGAATTAGCAATCCCACCTAGCTTTGTGTCATCTGCAAATTTGATAAGCATCCCCTCTATGTCTTCCTCCAGGTCATTTATAAAAACATTGAACAACACCGGGCCTAGGACCAAGCCCTGCGGCACTCCACTCGAGACTTCCCTCCACATAGACGCAGAGCCATTTACGAGCACTTGTTGGCTACGATTTTTCAACCAACCATGAATCCATCCAACGGTTGCACCATCCAGCCCACACTTAACCAGCTTCTCCGGTGTTC
>NW_015166541.1:134715-143404 GCF_001447785.1 Gekko japonicus
CCCCCCCTCCAGCTGTGGCGGCGTGCAGCGGTTTGGGGGAGAGACGCTCAGTGAAGAGCCTGGGGAGAGCAGAGGCAAGAGAGGCAGCTGAGGGTGGGGCAGAATCTCTGTCGCCGTCCCTTTCGGCATTGGAACGGAGCCTTCTCCTTGTTCCAGATCGTGGCGAGGAGGGACGTGTCTCCTGCACAGTCTACCCGGTTGGCTGAACCACGGTAGGACTGTATCCATTGAGAACTGGCAAGGTGTGGAGGGGGAGAGAGAAAGAGGACTACTCCCCCCCTCCAGTTTTCTTTTCCCCGCCTTTAATCCTTTCCTCCACATCTGGATGGGAGGTTCTTTAAAAGGACGAATTGCTTCTGGTCCATGGGTCAGGTCTCTAGCAGGGACATTTTACAGTCCTTATTGCTGGGCCTTCGGGAAAGGGAGCAACAATAGAAAGCCTACTTCTTCCCCACCGGATTCAGCTGATGTGGGTGGGTAGGGCTCCATTTTGGGGTTCTGTTAGGAGAGTGATGGTGGCTACTTTCACTTTCAGGTTCCCCTGAAATGGCTGAGAAGGTGGGAACATCTAGCTTCCAAGACACAGAGAGTCTGAACCCTTCACAGACTACCAGTATAGCCTCCCAAAATACTGAGCCCTCAGGACAGGAAGCCCAGTCAAATTTCTCTCCTGGTTTAGAGAGGAAATGAGAAAGAATTCACTGGTCTAGGGCAACAGGCAGCTTCTTCATTGCCTACTGTGCTCTCTGCTAAAAGAGACAGGAGTCTCAGTACAGAGGGCAGCCCTCCTAGAAATACAGGCCTCCCAAGCATAGTGCCAGAAAAAGGCAAACTATTAGAGCAGGAGAAGGAAAAGGGTGCCTGGCATTCAATCTCTATAATAGAATATGGGCTAAGGTCATGAGGGCACTAGAGCTTACATACACTCCAAAGATACAGGAAGACAAGGAGGATCCTGGGTTCTTTCCTGTAGGCTCTGACAAAGCCATTCCCAAGACTATTGTTAAAACCGTAGGTGTGCCGCTTCCTGTGACATTATATAATATCATTATGGCAGAATGGGAACACCCAGCCAATCCAAAGTCTGGGAAACCCAGTGTTTAATAAACTCTGCTCTCTTATTCCAGGAGCCACAAAGAAGTTCAGATTTCCTATGGTGGATGATTCGATTAACTTATCAGCCGTCTACTTCTCTATTTCCCATGGACTCCCAAAAAAGACAAGGGAGTTGCAAAGGCACTGCGTAGAGTTTTTTGAGGTGCCTGCCATCTCCCTTAGAGTATCAGCTATGGGATCCCTGTTTGCTCAAGTGGCCTACCTGTGGGCCTCAGAGCTAATTTCTGTAGACAGTGACATACCAAAGAGCCTTAAGGATGAGCTAAAACAGATAGCTATAGCCACAGCATTTGCGGCAGAAGCCTCTTTGGATGCCATACAACTTACAGCAAGGGCTATGGCATGGTCAGGAGAAATACGTGGCTGGGGCACTGGAATGCAGATCCAGCAACAAGGACCAAGGTGGCAGTGGTATCTCTCAAGGGAGTTAACCTTTTCAAAGCAGGCCTGGAACGTTACTTGGTGAAAGACAAAGGCAAGTCACGGGTGCTACCGTCAAAGAAGGATATGAATTCTAGAAGGAGACCACAGTCCTTTTGAGATCTCAGTCGTGATGATAAACTACAAAAGTCAAACGGTATAACAAGTCTAGAGACAATAGGTCATTCGCCCTCACAGGGTGTTAAAGGACCCAAGAAGGGAACTTCGGCATAACTAGGCCAAAACAATGCAAGATAGAGACACAAGAGTACAGCTTTCTCTGGGCAGTGGCGCCAGGCTGTGTTGGACAAGTGGTTCCTGGAGACGCTGGCCCATGACTACGCACTAGAGTTCAAAAGAGTTCCAAGCAACGTTTCTTGGAGATCTCAAGGGAAAGATCACCAGGAAAAACACAAGATGATGTTACAGGCCATCTAACATCTGTTGGACATTGGAGTGATAGAGATGGTGCCCGAGACAGAGAGGTCGCTAGGAATTTATTCCATCCCTTTACGATCCCCAAGAAGAATGGGAACACTAGGGCCATCTCGGACTTGAAGTGGCTCAACAAACATGTGCAATCACGAAAGTTCAAGATGGAAATGTTGAGGTCCATTTTTTTCCTCCATACATGCAGGGGACTTCATGGTCTCCATAGACTTGGCGGAAGCCTATCTGCACATCCTGACAAGAGATAATCACAGGAAATTTCTAAGGTTCACATATCACAGCCAGTGTTCCCTGTAGGCACTGGAAGTTGTGTGACCTACCCGGGGAGAGCACTGCGTTTTACGTCCCAGGAGTAAGGAGTCAAGGACTGCCCCACTCCTGGACCACTGGAGAATGGAAGATTTGTATTCACTTACCGTGAAGCTTCCTTCTCGGTGGTCCAGAGTGGGGCAGTCCTACCCGCCCTCTCTTGATGGACATGACTTCCGGTCCTTTAGGTTTTGCAGTGGTTCAGTTGTTCATTAATATGGTCTAACTGATTACGTGATGTGGTGGACTGTTGCTGTTTGTTTGCTCTAATGGTTAAAATACAGGTTTGTATTTGGTTAAGCCCGTGGCTGTGATGGTATTCCCCAGATGTTTGAGGGGGAAGGAGTTATTTTTAAGTGAATTTACAGCAGCTTGGAGGTGGCTTTCGGTATGACTGGGGATCAGAGGATAAGCCCCTTCCCTCTGGGATCAAAGTTTGCTGGCCCTGCCTACACAAGGGGGAGGTGCTGCCCCACTCAAGGACTGCCCCACTCTGGACCACCGAGAAGGAAGCTTCACAGTAAGTGAATACAAATCTTCCACTATCCTCAAGGATATAATGAGAAACTTTGTCGAATGCTTTACTGAAATCTAGATACACTATATCCAGAGCATTGCCAGAGTCAACCATTTTGGTAACTGTCAAAAAAAGGAGATAAGGTTGGTCTGGCATGACTTATTCTTGATAAACCCATGCTGGCTACTACCAATTAACTCATTCCGTTCAAGGTGCTCACAGACAGAGCGTTTAATAATCTGCTCTAGAATTTTCCCAGGTATTGATGTCACGCTGACAGGCCTGTAATTTCCCGGGTCTGTCTTTTTTCCCTTCTTGAAGATTGGAACAACATTTGCTCTTTTCCAGTCTTCTGGCACAACACCAGTACCTCCAGGTCATCTCAAAGATTAGAGCCAGAGGCTCTGAAATAGCATCTGCAATTTCTTTTAGCACCCTGGGATGCAAGCCATATGGCCCTGGAGATTTGAAAATATTTAAGGCAGCTAGATGCTTTCTAACCATTTACTTACTTACTCTGGACTGGCAGTTACTTCTTCATCATATGCCCTGCATTCTTCAGTTTGCATACAGCTCGCCTTACGGTTAAAGACTGACGCAAAGTGAGAGTTGAGTAATTCCGCTTTGTCTTCATCCCTTGCTAAGGCTTGACCGTCTTCACCTAGCAATGAGCTTACTCCATCCCTGTTCTTTTTGCTCGGAACATAGGCAGAGAAATTTTTCTTGTTGTTTTTAGCATCCCTCGCAAGCCTCAGCTCCATCTGCGCTTTAGCCTTTCTGACACCATCCCTACAGATTCGAGTCTACTTCTTGTACTCACCCTCAGTAATCTGACCCTCCTTCCATTTCCTGTACATTTCCCTTTTTAGTCTCAGCTCTTCAGAGAGTTCCTTATTCAGCCACCTCGGCTTCATTACCCGTCTCCCACCTTTCTTTCTTACAGGAACAGTTTGCGATTGTGCCTTAAGCACTTCATTTTTCAGCGTCACCCATTCTTCCTGTGCAGATTTCCCCCTCAGCAGTTCCATCTATGGGATCCTACCTAATCTTTCTCTGAGTTTTTTGAAATCAGCTTTCCTGAAGTCCAGGATACGAGTCCTACTATGTCCCAGTTTTACATCCTTCTCTATGTCAAATTCCAAGCTGACATGGTCACTATTCCCCAAGGATCCCACAACATTCACTTCATCAACCAGTTCTTCCCTGTTAGTCAGGATTAAATCTAGGATAGGAGATCCTCTGTTTCCCACCTCCACCTTCTGAGAGATGGTTGTCCACAAGACTATTCAAGAATCTGTGGGATGCCCCATGTCTAGCAGAGTTAGATTTCCAGCAAATATCTGGATAGTTGAAATCTCCCATAACCACTACATGCTGAAATAAGAAATTCTCTTAGCTGAGTGTATCTTCTGTCATAATTAATTTGGTTCCAAAAAGCATGTATTTTAGAAATTTACAAGGTGAGTATCTGCAAGGGCTTTCAGAGGCAACATTTTCTCCTCCTCCATTCATTTCCTTTTCCCCTTCCCTGAAACCCCCTATTTCTCCTTTTCCTGCTTTCTTCTCCTTCTTACTTCCCAGCAAACCTACCTTTATGTGCACCCTGGCAAAATTGTGTACTGCTGGGTGCCAGGCCAGGTGCACATGGGGAACCAGCAAGGACTTATGAAGGGCACCTCATTTGCCCTTGAATCCTTTTCCTCACACTATTTCCCCTTTCCCTCCTCCTGGCAGCCCACATATCCTCACATTCCCTGCTTCCCTCCCTGCTTCCTACTAACCAACCAACCAATCTACCCCCAAATCCACCTATATTTATTTACCTCATTTATGCCCCACCTTTCTCCACAATAGGGACCCAGAGCAGTCTACGTCATTCTCTTCTTCATTTTATCCTCATAACAAACCTGTGAGGTAGTTGAGGCTGAGCGTTCATGACTGACCTCGGGTCATCCAGCCAGCTTCTGTGGCAGACTAGAGATTTGAACCTGGATCTTCCAGATCCTAGTTTGCAACTCTAATTACTATACCACAGTGGCCTCTGTGAGGCGGCTGCTGTTGAATGCCAGTGAACAGCCAGGCCTTGCAAGTCGCATGGTATCTAGCTGCCCAGTGGTTACAGCCAGACCTGGCCTTGGAAAGGGCCCTGCCCCCTCCCTCTGCTTTTACTGAAAGAAACCAAGGCTGAAAGGCTGACAATACTGTGTAGTTGGCTAGTAACATCCAGTGAAGTCATTTGTTTCTTAAAGCTACAGGTGCAGCTTCTATTGTTTGGGGGGCTTTTAACCCTGTGTCAGAACCCTGGAGCAATCAGTTCCCAACAACAGTCATTCAGAGAAATAAAAGTTTATTGAGACATTGAGCAAAAGCACACAAACTGAGCAAAAGCACACAAAGCCAGCTATTATACGAGACTCAAGCTGCATTCTAATGGCCTGGAGCCAATCGCACCTAAGCCAAAGGCCCACCAGAAAATAAAGGTTCATTATGCCCAGGAGGTCAAGTGGTTAAGACGCTGAACTGCAGGCTGTGGAAGGTCGGTAGTTAGCAGTTCGAGACCCGAGTGCGCTGCATGACGGAGTGAGCTCCCGTCTCTAGTTCCAGCTCTTGCCAACCGAGCAGTTCGAAAGCAAGAAATTGCAAGTAGATAAATAGGTACCACTTCGGTGGGAAGGTAAACAGCGTTCCGTGCGCCTTGGTGTTTAGTCATGCCGCCCACATGACCACGGAAATGTCTTCGGACAGTGCTGGCTCTTCGGCTTTGAAACGGAGATGAGCACCACAACCCTAAATTCAGATTTGACTGGCTTTTGAGCAAGGGAATCTTTACCTTTTTTGCCCAGGAGGAAGCTGACACCAGTGAATACTAGATTTCAAGGGTATATGTCTGAGCTAAGGGAGATAGCAGAGAAGCAGGCAGCAAAGCAGGCAATAAATGAAAGCATACATTCCAGGCACCTCCTCACCTCCCATGGCAACCGAGCCCAATGCAATGGGTGGGGTTCCCTCCAATGCTCCCTCTAAGCTGTGGAGTCTTGTGAGCCAAAATTCTACTTTGTGAGCGACTGGCATGAAAGTTGTGAGCGAGCGATTTGGCTGCTGCATAAATCAGTTTGCTCTAGAGCCCTCCTTCCTGAGCGAAGACAAAAATGTGTGAGCCGGAGGCTAAAGAACTGTGAGCTGGTTCATGCTAACTCAGCTTAGAGGGAACACTGGTTGACACCCTGCAATATAATTTTTAAAAAGATTTCAGATTGCATACACGGGGCAGTTTTCAGGTTTCTAGAAAGATCTGTCTTGTCCCTTCATAGTTCTGGTCTCTGGATTTAAGCATCCACAGATTTGGCTGTGTTGAGAATTAGATGTATTGACAAGTGGGGGGCCGTGACACTCACAGGGGTGATTCCCATCCCTCCCCACCCCCCCCCCCCCGCTGAGCCCAAAGCGCCACCCAGACTCTCTGGCAGCCACTGCTGGGCCCGGCACAGAGCCCCGGGCTGCTCGGCAGCCACTGCCAGGCCCAGGGTGGGCGGGCCCTGAGCTCTCCGTGGGCGGTGCCACTGCCGCCGCTGGGCCCGGCACAGCTCCCTGGGCTCTCTCTGGGCTGCACTCTGCTGCCGCCACTGGGCCCAGTGCACAGCCCCGAGGCCTGCTGCCACTGCCGCCATCAGACCAGAATGGCTTTTGGATTTTTCTCGTGCTCCTTGGCTGCACTGCCAGGCCCAGAGCAGCTCCCGGGTTGCATGATGGCCACCACCGCTGGGCCGGGCACAAAGCCCCAAGCTGCACTGCTGCTTCTGCTGGACCCATCAGGGATTCTGGCCTCCTACAACTACTGAGGTGTATTTTTTTAAAAAAAGATTTAAGATTTTCTTGCAAACCTAAGGGGTACTCCAAATTTGCAGAAAAATCTTTTTAGCGTTCATATCGCCCCTTTCCATGGATTTAGATATCCACATAGGGGGCCGCACGTTCCTAACAGTATATAAACAAGTGGGGACAAGCAGTATTCGGGGGGGGGATTCCTCCCCCCATAGCTGTTCTGGGCCCCATCCCCCACCCGGGCCCAGCAGCGAGAGAAATGGTGCCTGGGAGCCACTTTGAGCCTGGAGCGGCTCCGGGTGTCTTCTTGCAGTGGTTCCCGGAGCCTCTCCTGGCATCTGCGGCCAAGCATGGAGCTGCTCCCCCGGGTTTCCTCCGGGATGGCAGCTCTAGGCCTGGGGTGATTCCCTGCAGCAGAGGCCACCCCCAGTCCCATCGGTTAGAGTGTTGTCTGCACATGTGGCTTTTTAATTGGGGGGGGGGCAATTTAAACCCCCAATTTGTTTTTGTTTTCTTTTTAAATTTAATTTTATTTACAAATATGCAAATACAAAATGGATACAAGACATTAAAACCTAGAATGTTCAGTATCCTTTTCTTGTTTTCATTTCTAGCAGTTTGAGTAAGACAGGAAATCAATGCCCCCTCCCTTAACATGATACAGCTGCCCCCTCTCTAAATGGCCCACATACTGCTTATTGGTATTTTTTTTTTTTTTTAAAGCCTTTTCCCAGGTATTTGCATGTAGGGAATAGGGAAATTTCTTTGTCAGCCTTGACATTCATCACCAACCACAACTGGGAATACCAAACAGTGCCAAGCTAAAAAGAAGCGGTGTCCTTTGGGCAGTTAAATAAAATTCTTTACTAACCCTAACAGTTCTCCCACCCTCTTCCAAACCCACAATATAAGTTCTTTCAATGATACGCTCACCCCTCGCTGTTGGGTACGGCCTGATTCCAATGGTGCCGCGCGGAGGAGCCGCAGCACGGCGTGAGAGCCCCCTTGACGGCGCTGGAGCGAGCTGCGGGGCGCTTCGGACCCTGTTTGGCTTGGTCGGCTGTGCAGTCACCGTTTCAACGGGGCCCGACTACAACTGCGTTTGCGACTGTGGTCGCAGCTGCGGCGATAGTCTCCTGTGCTGTCTGGGGGAACGCGCTGGCCGGTCAGGTTGGAGCCGGGCGAATGAGAAACCGGCTTTGCCTTCTCCCGTGGCTTTCGGACGAGCCCTGAGCTGGGGAAGACGTGGACAAGACCAAGGTCCCTGCAGCGTTTTGTTTCTTTGGCTGGAAAGAGTTACGGAGAGGTGGATTGAGTTGAAAGAGCTACTCTGGTTGGAAGAGCTACAGAGAAGTAGACGGAGGCTTACAATGCTGGCAGAGAGTGGGCTCAAGGAACAGAGGTGGAGATCTGTAGAACGAACTATTGGATTTCAGGAAAACCGCTGGACTAGATTTAGAGGCTTGGACTGCCATCTGCTGGCAACAGAAGCAACAGATACAGGTGTTGAATTAGAGAGGGGATAGAGGGATTTTATCATTGGGGCTAAGGCAGGGTATGGATATTTGATTTGTTAGTGGCTGTGTTGTCCTATTGGTATTGAATGTAATTGTTATCCCCCAGTTGATCATTGATTAACCTGTTGATTATTTGATGAAATTGATGAATGAATTTGAGAGGATATACTAAAATAAGTAAATCAATAGGCTTCAAAGGCTACTGGATTTACTAGGTGGGTGCCCAATCAAAATGTTAGGGAGATTGCAGTTGTTGATTGCTTCAAATTGGTTTCAACTTAGGATTTTTACCTAAATTAGAGATATTGATGAACAAAGTTGCCCTGTTGTACATGCTATTATAATTGCCAACATTGTTAGACAATTTAGAATCGTAGCACCAGGAGCCGATACTGTGTTCAGCTTGGAGAGGAGGAATTAGCCTGATTAGTTGATACCAGTGGTCTGATGCCACCGCGGAGACCAGCTAGTGAAGCTATGGTTGAGCAACATATTCCGGTGCTCTTGGGGAGGGGAAAGTTTAGCGATGGGTCTAGGC
>NW_015166541.1:146721-229133 GCF_001447785.1 Gekko japonicus
CGAAGACGGAGGTCCTGTGCCTGAGTCGGAGCAGAGTTGGGGCTCCCTCTCCCGACCTTCGATGGGGTGCCGTTGGTGCCAGTGTCGGAGGTTAGGAGTTTGGGAATGCTCCTGGACCCCTCCTTAACTATGGAGGCCCAGGTGGCAGCCACTGCCTGATTGGCATTTTATCATCTTAGGCTGATCCGGCAGTTGATTCCCTTCCTTGGCCGCGACGACCTGGCTACAGTGATCCATGCGACAGTCACCTCAGGGTTAGACTACTGTAACGCTCTCTACATGGGGCTGCCTTTGGGGCAGATCCGGAAGCTGCAGCTAGTGCAGAATGCGGCGGCCAGGCTGATAATGGCCCTCCCCAAGTGGGAGCGCATCCAGCCTGGGCTGAAAGCGCTGCACTGGCTGCCAATAGCATACCCAATCCGTTTCAAAGTGCTGGTTCTTACCTTTAAAGCCCTATATAGCCAGGGTCCGACTTACCTGAGGGACCGCCTTTCCCCACATACCCCCAAGAGCACTTTCCCCACATACCCCTAAGAGCACTTCGGTCTGGGGCACAACATCGCCTGGTGGTTCCAGGCCCCTGGGAGGCAAGGCTCGCCGTGACTAGGGCCAGATCCTTTTCAGTGGCGGCCTCTACCTGGTGGAACGAGCTCCCGGAGGAGATCAGGGCCCTGCGGGACCTTATGCAGTTCTGCAGGGCCTGTAAGACGGAGCTCTTCCGCCAGGCTTTCACATAGGGGCCGCCACTACCACCGGTGGACAACATCGGGGTTAAGGATGGCCCGGGAAGATCCGCCACAATTTCTGCGTGACTGATACCACTGGATTTACCTGGTTGGGATAGGCTATAGGTTAACATACTCCCTGGAGATCTGTCTGTTTACCATCTGGCATGTATCTGGAAACCATCTTGTTTTTAAATTGAGTACAACTGTTATTAATGTTTTTATCTGTTTTATATGGGCTTTGCCCCTTGTAAGCCGCCCTGAGCCCGCTCTGCGGGGAGGGCGGGGTAAAAATCTCAATAAACAAATAAACAAACCCCCCAAGAACAAAAAAAATAAAAAAAGATCTGAGTCATGAACTTCATTCTGCATGAGTCACCGTCTGCCCTCCCCCCGCCTGTGGTGCAGCCCTACTTTCCCCAGTATGGAAAGGGAACAGTTCCAAAGCTCAGTTCCAATCCGGGCCAAGAGGGGGGGGGGAAATACTATTCAGGGAAGGGCAGTGGAAAGGAGGATGGAGAGAAAAAGAAAGAAATCAGCAGAAATACCATTTCGGGAAGAGGCTTAAGAAAAAGGAAGAGGCTTAAAAAACAACAACCTCAGACTGTCATAAAATCAGTCCCCAATCCATTCGAGGAGGGGGGTTTAATAGCTGCTGCTTCAAAATACTCCAGCATCCGGTCAATATCAAACCCAGCTGGAATATTTAACTTCTTTTCCCCATATTTTTTTTTTGCTTGGGGGACAAAAAAATCATCTACATCATCAACAGCTGATTCATCTTGCATGGAGGTTTCAGTTACAACTCTATTGTGTGGTTGTGCAGGTTCAGCTGTTCTCTGGACCTCTTGGTCCAAGGATGTAGTTGAGAGGGAGATTGGGTCCTCCACCTCTTCAAGAGTATTATGATCTTGAGATATAGAACTCTTCCTGGCTACCAGACTCTCTATGGTACATTGATGAAGGATTTCTATTAAGGCTCGTAGCTTTTGGGTGGAGTTCTTTAAATTATCTAAAGTATAGAGGCAGCATGAACGTGCTCATCTTGAAAAGTCTTTTTGGTGGAGATAAATTTAGATGTAAACCATAGGGCTGGGATCAGTTTGGCCTTATTCTGAGTTGCAGCAGAATCCGGAGATTGAGATGCTGCCTATGTCCTTTTTGGCAGAAGCGGGAGAACTTTCGCATCTGCAAATACTCTCCAAGCAAAAATTAAATGAAACTCAGTTCATAAAAGCTGACGCAGAGAAAGTGTAATACTACTTTTATTAGCCCAGCGATCTCAATTCAGGTGATTAAAAGAGATATACAGCACCACTTGAGTTGTTTGGGAATGGAGAATAGACCCTGCACTTTCCCCTTTTGAAATATCCTCATCTTCTGGGGGGTAGGTAGCTTTGAAGAGGAACTGGGGAATTACAGATGTAACATAGAGGGTCTGGGTGCTTCACTCCTTTGTAAGCGATAGCAGGTCTTCTCATATCATTTACTGTGTTAGTGAGTTTATCTAACTTGTTTGAGATGCTATTGAGTTCTTGAAAAATACCTATTACCATTTCCCCAGTTAATGAGCAGTGGTCTACTATAAGCTTCATCAAAGAGTGTTTTGGAAGTTGCATAGCTGGCTCCTCACTCTCTGAAAATAGCCCTTCATTATGAGGGGGCATCAACTGCAAAAAGATATTTCTTAATCGTATTAGGACATTTATTTCTACCAGTTCCATTAGAGAGGTTTAAGTCCGGAGCTGATTGTAGGAGCTTCTCTTCCACTAATGCAGTAAACCTATTGTGAAGAGATGTCCCTTACTATTTCCCTCAGAGGAGAGTTTCCGTATGTAGTTGTTTAGCCGGCAATGGTGGGGAGTTGAAGTCCAGAGGCCGGCTTCTTTTCTTTCCCCCCAGTTTGATGTAGTGGTTAAGTGTGCGGACTCTAATCTGGGAAAACTGGGTTTGATTCCCCACTCCTCCACTTGCAGCTGCTGGATGACCTTGGGCAAGCCATAGTTCTGACAAGCGCTGTCCTTGAAAGGGCAGTTCTTGAAAGAGCTCTCTCAGCCCCACCTACCTCACAGGGTGTCTGTTGTGGGGAGGGGAAGGGAAAGGAGTTTGTAAACTGCTCTGAGACTCCGAGTGAAGGGTGAGGTATAAATCCAATCTCCTCCTCCTTCTCTGACACAAGGCTTCTGCCTCAGGGAGGCTGGCAGCTTACCTGTTCCTCCAGCAGTGATTGTTTCAAGGTGGAAACCACCTGCCCACTACAGGTGCCTTACATACTCTCCAGTGCCATGTTGGGAAACTGCTCAGAAAAGCCACAAGTGGCCTGTCAAAGAGCCACTGAGTAAGCATCACTGCTCTAAATCATAGATAAATATTTGGAGGAATAAAGGTAAAGCATCTCTACTACTTTGTGCCATAGGCAACCAGACCAGTTTCTGGATATAAGCCTGAATGTGTGAAGCCTTTTGAAGTCACTATATTTGGGCTTAAAGTAGCCTTTTTCATCAGTGATTCATTTAGCTCCCTGGCCAGGGGTGGATGTTTGCAGCAAATCCATCTACTAAGCAGCAATGTGTTTTTCTCCCCTTGACAGGAATGTTACAGTTGAGGAATCAATGTGTAGTGCAGAATAATTAATTGTCCCACTGAAATTCATGCATTTAGATTGGAGTAAATACATGGATTGCACTATTTGTTACCTACAAAGATATCTGAAACATTCCTGCAGAGGTGTACAAAATGTTTTACAAGTAGCGAGCTGCCAAAGGTGATTGTGTGCCAAAGCCATGTCCTCTGAGTTTAAGATTTTCATTTTACTGAGGCATAAAGCCAGCTCTATATATGAGGTGGTAGAAAGGGGATAATACCTCTGCAGACTGCAGGTGGCCCAGGTATGTTGCTCCCTATACAAAAACATTGATTAAAAAAAACTCCCTATGAGTGGAAAGGAAATCAGCATGTCATTTCCCTGCGCTGAGAACTGTGCCCCCCTCCCTCCCTGCAGCCTCAAGCAGTATAGTTCTTTAGGACTCTCTCCTGACATTCTGTTGCCGATGAATGGGTGATGGATTTGTCAGGAAGTCTCCTCTGCGAGTCTTTGATCTTTGTTCTCGCGTTATACTGTTTTGGTGCTCTGTTTCCTTGACAACTTCTTTGTAATCCTGTCACTGCAGGAAAAAGAATCAGTTAAAGAAGAAAAGAGGTGCCTCTTTCATCAATGAACATATGTTGTTTCATGGCACCAGTGGCGAATTTGTGGAAGCCATCTGCATTCATAACTTTGACTGGAGAATCAATGGCATGCATGCTGCTGTTTATGGAAAAGGTAAAAGGCTGAATGAGTTATCCATTTAAATGTTTCCCCCCCACACACACATAATTTTAATTGATTTATTTAAGACTTTTGTGTCCCACTTTTCTGCCCAGTCAGCACTTTCAAGGTGGTGAGCAGTTAAAGAGACGTTAACATCAACATTAAGAACAATACACATATGTAAAACGGCAAATTAAAACAAATGGGGTCATTAAAGCAACCCCAGAAGAAAGAAAGAAACAAAAGTCTTCAGCTGCTGGTAGAGGACAATGGTAGAGGGAGACAAACAAGTGTCCCCGCCCCCGGGGGGTGGGGGGGCAGAGGAACTCCATAGTTTTGGTGGCATGATAGGAAAAGGCCCTTTCTTGGGATGCCGCCCATATAGTCTCAGGTGTTGGTGGCCCTCCAAGCAGGGACTCCAAAGACGGCTGTAGGTGGTTCAGATGGGAGTAATGCAGTCCTGAAGATATCCCATATCGGGCTTTTAAAGGTTGATGTAAGCATTAGGCCCAGAAGCAGGTGGGAGGTGACGAGAGTGACATGGACCCTAACCATCCACTTCAGTCAGCATTCTGACCACAGTATTCTGTGCCAGGCACTCATCAAGGGCAGACCCCCCATAGAACACATTGCAGTAGTCTAATTTAGGTGTTACCAGGGTATGTGCTACAGCAGCAAGATCTTTTTTACCCAGGAAAGGCTGCAGTCGGCTCACTAGCCAAGGCTGGCAAGAGGTGCTCCCGGCCACCACTGTCACCTGCTTATCCAGCAGGAGGCCCAGGAACCTGCTTGTTTAGGGGGAGTCTGGATGTCCCCCTTCCAGAACTGGGGACACTTCAATCCCTAGGGCAGACCTTTGGGTAACTGGGACAATGCTCCCTCCATGGCAAATTCGTGGAAGTGGTCCATGCAGTGTCTACAATCAGAGAAGGTGTTATACCTCTGATGGCTAAATGATGGGGGTGACTCTGTTATGTCCTGCTTGTGATCTTCTGGGTGGCTGAAAATGGTGGGACTATGGCAGGCCTTTGCTTTGTCCCAACATAGAGAGGCTTATGGGCTTCCTTTTTTCTTTTTTTTAACTTGCGTAAGTGCCACTGTTCGTGTTCTGGATGGGAGAAGATTGTGCCTTGAGGGCCTAGACTGAGGGCCTGACACGGTCATTCAGACCCCCCCTTCACAACAGTGGTGCTTTTGTGCGCTTGTGCATGTGCTTGAAAGAACTCCCTCATAGCCATCCGTGCTGTTATTCCTGGTTCAGTCTGGCATGTAGGAAAAGCTGGAAGAGGTCACTGAGAAGCTGAAGAGCACATACTTTATCAGGAAGGTCCGTCTCATAGTTTGGAAGTCTGAGAGTCTTCCAGAAGGTTGCACTGACTGTATAGAGATTCATCTAATAAACGGCTTCCAACTATTAGAAGAATATCTTTAGCTGTTCTAGGCAAATGTTGCAGTTAACTTTTTGAGGTCACTTGTGCTACCAATTTAACACGCTTTCAGAGGTTTCCTCATTGCCATAAAGGTTAAGGACCACTGCAGTTCACCCCCAACTGCGTTCACAGGACTGTTCCCGGTCTTGAAGAGGACAGGTCACTACTGTGCTTGCGTGGTGGGGTCTCTGCATGCTGTTGGAATGTCCATATCTGAGCAGTGGAGCCCCTTGGATGGGCTGAACGCACGCAGACTTCCAGACCCCACCTCAGTTTGTTTTTGTGCCACATTGCCTATCACTGTGGGCTCCATTGGGGACTATGGTATGTGTGTGGTTTGAATGTAGGACAGAATGATGATGTCAAGTAACTTCCTCCTGGCCATGAGGTCAGCGGGAGAGCTCACCGGTGCACAGCAAATCCCAGCACAAGCCATTATTGGCACTTGGAGACAATGAAGAATAGAGAAGAATAACGGCATGTTGACTTTTCTCCCTCCTCTCCCTTGAAGTTTGTGTTTATTTACTTGCTTTATTTATGTCTGTCTTTTTCAGCGAGGCTAAGGCAGATTACAACATAAACAACTAAAAGTAATGCACATAGAACAGTATAATGTATATCCAACAGTAGTAAACGAAAGAATGTAGCACAAAAACATAATTCAGGGCTGTAGAACAATGCAGTACTATACAGTGTCATGAAGCTGGATTGCAAAATTAGAAGACAATAAAGCAGCATAATGTAGACAGTGGAGAGTGTCCTAAATGCCACTAGCTACTGTGGATGGAAACTCAGGGAGGGGAGGGTGCCGTGAAGCTGAGCGTTTCCCTGCCTGCTCCTCCTGGCGGCAGCCCCCGGAGTGGTGGGTTGGGCCATGAGGGGACGTCACGTGAGCCTCTGACTACAGGCAGGTGTGGGGAGGAGAAGGGAGGACGACGTAGGGTAGCCCCACAGCATCCCTCAGGTGTTTAGACTCTGCCCTGAGTAAGTGGAACAAATATGTTTCTAGACTGTGCTGAAGCGCCTCTTTCTTTCTGTAGGGACGTACTTTGCTAGGGATGCATCCTATTCGAGCCGCTTCTGCAAAGACGACATGAAGCACAGCAGTACGTTTCAGATTCATGGTGTTGATCTGCAACTTCATATGTTCAGGAAGCATAAAGTGATGTTTCTTGCTCGCGTATTGACTGGAGACTATATTACTGGGGACTCAAAATACGTGAGGCCACCTTCAAAAGATGGGAGCTTTGTAAATCTGTATGACAGTTGTGTGGACAACACATGGAATCCGAAGATTTTTGTTGTCTTTGATGCCAATCAGATCTATCCAGAATATTTAATAGAGTTCACCTGAGACTTGTGAAGGGGGGGGGCAGATCTCTTGCATTCCTCCCCCTCCCCTTTTTTACTTCTTGTAAAGAAAATAAAAGTTTTTTAACAGGTAAATGTGTAGCAGCAAGTTAAGCTGGCTCCACCCTTCACATTATTTAAATTTCCAAATACTAGGAGGAGTCTAACCCTCACTGTGGATGCACTGCGTTACATTCCACTGGTGATCTTGGGGATGATTCTGCAAAATAGGAATTGATAATCCCAGGCAAATGGTTTTGTTAGGTTATTCCACAATTGATAAAAAAATTAGGTATAACATTAAATTGACATACCTTACAGAGTCAGTAATTTGTGATTTCTTTGTAACAAATTCCAGAGCAGTAAGTGTGTTAGTCTGTTAGAGCAAAAATAAAAAAACAGTGTTGTGTCCCCTTAAAAACCAGTCAGTGTTTTGTGGCAAAAAGAGCCTACTTTATCACATGCATGAAGTGTGTCCTCAGATGGCAAATGCTTATACACTGGATAGAGGGAAACTGTAAATAATCAGGCAAACAGGCCATGGAATGCATGAAGTACTGTCGAGACAGGAAGCAATGGTAATGTTATCTCCTGGTGTGACGGGCCCCGCTAGGCAACGCCAGAGGCATCCAGGACGGGACAAGTGCTTCCCGGGGACTGAGGCTGCCCGAGGCCAAGAGGGGTTCCCCGCAGGAGCTGTCCCAGAGGCTTGCAGGGCCTTTCCAGCCGGAATGGGAGAGGGTTTCCCCCGAGGCTGTGGCGTGGGCAGAGAGAGAGGGAAGAACCTGCAGCCGAGTGGGGCAGTCCAGTCCTTGGGGCTGCTCAAGAATGGCCCTAACCCCGAGAAACCTGTGGGTTGGACAAGGGGAAGGGGGAGCTGGAGGGAGGGCGCTCAGCCATGAAAACTGAAGGGAACTTCTTGGGCGGGGAGTGTTGGTTCTCCAAAGGAGAATTGTATCAGAGAAGCTGAAATAAGAGGAAGCTTCTTCTGTTGCCCCTCTAGACACAGGTATCTCCCCGAGCAGCCGAGACTGAGCCATGATAAGCAACCACCGCCCAGCCTGGTGCGCACCCTCCTATAGTGCTCACACACAAAAGGGTTCACAGGATGGCAACTTACTTATGGCTGACTTTGAACAATACTTCCTTAGCTCCTGTCTGCAAAAGCCCCTCATCTATTTGTAATCACCTAGAACCACAGGAAAGGAAACTGTTTAAATCTTCCACCAGGACTACAGCAACTTCAGTCACATCATCAACCTGGGCTTGGGTAATTCCACAAAGCAGGGTTGCTTTTCTGTACACTGCCCAGTGGACATAACAGCAGGCAAAAGGCACACCACACGATCACAGAGCGCACACCCACACGGTCCTAGAACCTCTATGAGGCATTTGTCATCCCGCACAATCCAGAAGTACGTCTTAAGACCTGTGCTGCAACCACATTTGAATCTGTTCTTTGGACATGAATACATATTTGAGGGATTTACATCAGACATTAAAAAAAACCCACCCAATTAAGGGGAAAAAAAATAAGATAAGCCAATCGAGGAGCTGCTACATGTTCAAAATAGCAAGTGACAAAGTGCTGCCTGTTGACACAGTGCCCAGCGAAAACCGTTCCAAGATATACCTTATCCAGAACAATACTTCTTTCTCACAGTCCTTGGATGGCAGACCTTTCCTCACTTTTAGACAACAGTCAGGTGGTGCTGGGATGCCAAACTGTCCAGCTCTTTAGGATACTTTCCAGTTTATTCAATCTATGTGGACAGGATTCTCATAGAATCATAAAGTTGTAAGGGACCTCCAGGGTCCTCTAGTCCAACACCCTGCCCAATGCAGGAAATTCACAAATACCTCCCCCTCCACACCCGCAGTGGCCCCTGTGTTCCACACCCGAAAGAGACAAAAAACCCTCCAGGATGGCTTCCTGACTCCAAAGTGGCAATCAGCATTTCCCTGGGCCTGTAAGAAAGGACCACAAAAACGAAGTACTGAGGCAACCCTTCCTGCCCTCCCTCTCGTGACCTGCCAAAGTTCACAGAATCAGCATTGCTGTCAGATGGCCATCTAGCCTCTGCTTGAAAACCTCCAAAGAAGGAGAGCCCACCACTTCCCTAGGAAGCCTCTTCCACTGAAGAACCGTTCTAACTGTCAGGAAGTGCTTCCTAATGTTTAGCCAAAAACTCTTCTGATTTGATTTCAACCCATTGGTTCTAGTTCAACCTTCTGGGGCAACAGAAAACAACTTCACGCCATCCTCTAGATGACAGCCCTTCGAGTACTTGAATATGGTTATCATATCACCTCTTAGTCGTCTCCTCTACAGGCTAAACATACCCAGCTCCTTCAACCTTTCTTTTTATTTTTATTTTTCATTTTTCACTACAGTTTACAGGTAAGAGGGACAGGGAATAACTAAAACTACTAAGCTAATAAGGATCTCAATACTAAAATAATCATTACAAAGTTTCCCATGTCTTTAACACTAGAAATAAGATGAAGGTTAACTATTTCAGATACTAATCAGTACAAACATTAGAAACAGTATTAGTCAAAATAAGTGGATTATGGTGTTTTTTGATTAAAAGTATTAAGCTTTCAGTATACACATCTATTTCCCCCCCTCTTCCCTTTACACTTAGAAAGGTTGGGGGCAGCTGCTCCCAAATCCGATTCTGAACCTTTCTCAGAGGAACTGCTCGATGAATTAGTAGTATTTCCCAGTCCATACTCGCTATTGTCTTCTTCTTCTGTCTTGTCGTCCTCTGCTTTTCCTTCCGCTTTCTTACTTTTTTTTTAATTAAATTTTTTATTTGAATTTTGAAATATAACACTTAAACACTTTCTCACTTTTTTGATGTTTCTTCAAAAACGCATTGGCTTTTACAATAGAGTCTATTTTTTCTTTACAATCCTTGAAGTTGATGATAAGTCCCTCTGGTATCATCCATTGGTAGGGAGTAGAATTTTTCTGTAAGAACATAGTCAGGTTTTTATATTGCTGTCTCTTCTTTCTTATCTCAAATGGAATGTCTTTAAAAATTCTTATGTCTCCACCTTTGACTTTCATGGTAATCCCGTTAGTCGCTTTAAGTATTATATCTCTTGTAGATCTTTTGGAGAACTTCACAAATATTTCACCGGGCAAGTTGTTTTTCTTGATGTATTCCATATACATCCAGTAAACCACATCCATCTCACTTTGTAGGAACTCCGCTTTAAGATCCACCACTGGTGTTAGTGCTTCACTTAGAACCTCCTTGAGATTTTCACCTTTCTGTTCCGGGACACCCTGAAATCTCAGAATGCATGAAGATTTTTCCATTCATAATAATAATAGCTGTTGTTTCTCAGAGTCTTTCACTTTTTCCACTGCCTCCATCTTCTGCGTCAAGTATTTTGTCTTATCATCAACCTTTTTCAACGTTTTGGCTGTTTTTTCAGCTTTTGTATTAGTTTCCTGCAGTTGTTTTTGGAGAGACTCAACGTTGCTGTTAAGTTGAGTCATCTGGCCCATAAGGGGGCAAAGTGCAGCATTCAACATATTTGGGAAATCTATGGTAGCTTCCTGTTAAATCTATGGTAGCTTCCTGTTTGGAAGTTGCTGCGACTGAGCTAGCACTTCCTGAAGAAGGTCTTACTTTCGGCACCATTTTCCAACCCACAAAACATTTGTTTACTATAAAGTTTGAAAACGTCTCTGAAAGATTAATTGCTTGTACTCTGGGGCCATTATCCACCTTATTTGAACTATATGGTGCTTTTTAGTTGGCTTTTCCCCCTCTGCCTCTTTAAATTTCTTTTTATTCCTATCTGGGGTGAGACCAGCTCCACCCCCTCCGCTAGTGAATTAGAGGTTCCAGGGGGGTTACCTGCTTAAATGTTTGGCTGTGTTATACTCGCATGGACTCACGCTTCATTTGGACTCACTGAAGGTAGGGAGGCTTTCCGTAGCTGCTGGATCCTTTGCTCGCTCTACTGGTGTGCGCCTCTCGTCGCCATAATGGTGTTGTGGCGGCAGGACCTTATGGGGCAGAGGGGAGCCTCAATCCCTCAGCAGTGGCCTTGGGAGAGGCACTCCTTGCGCCCCAGGCTGGAAGCCCCCTACAAGGGCTCTGAGGGGGGGTCTGGAATCATCTGGTACCCCTCCCGTCTGCCGCATTATGGGCCAGTCCTATTGGAGATCCGAAGGAGCCCGCCCGCCATTTGAGTCACTGAAACCGGAAACAACCTTTTTTTCATAGGACTTGGTCTCCGGACACCTCACCATCTTCATTGCTCTCCTTTGGACACATTGAGGAACTATTCACAATCACTCTGAGTGCGATCTGTCAACCAGTTACAGATCCACCTAACAGTCATAGGATCCAAACTACATTTTTCCAATTTGTCAACAAGTATATTATGTGGAACCTTATCAAAAGCCTTACTAAAATCAAGGTAATAATAAATAAACTTTCCAGTTTATTCAATCTAGAGTATGTGGATAGGGTTCTCAGAGGTTTGTGGCTTGCCACCTACTTGTATGACCCTTGCCCTTCCTGGCTACTTAAATATGCCAGGGTGGGGTGTGGAACTGAGAGGTAGTTAATGCCTCCTGGTGGGGGGGGGAGTGTAGCCCCAGCCTTGAAACAGCCTGTGGTGCATCCACTAGCAAAAAAGCCTGCCCTGGACCCGGGAGATTTTGATACAGATTGACCAGTCTCAAATGTTCTATTAAGCAAGGTGATTGAATGAGTGACTGCTGGACAGCTTCAAGCATTTGTGGATGAAGTAGATTGTTTGGATCCTTGCCAGTCTGATTTAAGGGCAGGTTATGGGACTGGTTGCTCTGGTGGATTAACTGTGCTAGGAGATGGACAGATTCTGCTGATTCTCTTGTACCTCTCAGGATTTTTTACTACCACTGGTCATTACCTCCTTCCGGAGTGCCTTCCCAGGCTGGGACTAGGAGGCAATGCTTTCCACTGCCAGGACCTGCTGCTTCTGATCTTGAAGATCTTTTGTAGAATTGGGAGATTCTAGCATTAAACTTTTAAAGTAGAATTCATAAAAACCTTGACACTGTCTCATTAGGCATCAATAAATACATTGGATTCCTCTCACATGATCATTTTATAGGGTGCGACTAGGAAGATTGTTATTGCTTATTACTGTTGTGAATGAAAACTGTTTTTGCAGGTTCTAGGAAAAAAGCCCACAGGAAAAAATCTCACAGGAAAAAAACCATGGTCATAAATGCTCACAGGAAAAAAGCCCACGTGGAAAAATGCCCACATGGAAAAAAGCCCATACACATAAAAGCCCACACAGAAAGAAGCCCACATGGAAATAGGGTTGCCACCTCCAGGTTGGGAAATTCCTGGAGATTTGAGAGGTGGAGCCTGGAGAGGGTGGGGTTGGAGGAGGAGTGGGAATATAGGTACAATGCCATAAACTCCACTCTCCACCAGCCATTTCCTCCTGGGGAACTATTGCTGCCATTCTCCAGGTGAGGGCTGGAGATCACTCAGAATTAAAACTTCTCTCCAGATGGCAGAGATCAGTTTCCCTGGAGAAAATGGCTGCTTTGCAGGGTGGACTCTGAGTCATTAGACTCTGCTGAGGTCGCTTCCCCTCCTGATTGGGTTCCCACTGAGGATAACAAAACCATAAAGTAACATTAAATAACAAATAATAATGGAAGTGGCAACCATGCCATGTAGTGCTCTTAATTCCCTATTCCACTGCAGTCATCCCAGTGTAAATTACAAATGGTAAATTAATACATTTAAAGTATTTAATTTTATATTAAAATATTTCTATATAGAGTTTAATTTTTGTTGTTATATAACAAAATGGTGTCAGCTATGCTGCCATGGGGGTTAGGATGTTCTTTCAGTGTCTGTGTAAATGGTGTAAATCCACCATTGCGTGGATCACTGTTGCAAGGTCATTGCGTTCGAGGAAGGGAACCAGCTGCCTGATCAGCCGTAGGTGGTAAAAGGCCGCCTTGGCAGTGGCTGCTACCTGGGCCTCCATTGTTAAGGAGGCATCCAGGAGCACTCCCAAGCTCCTGACCCTCAGCACTGGCACCAATGGTGCCCCACCGAAAGCTGGAAATGGGATTCCTACCCCCGACCCGCTCCGACTCAAGCACAGGACCTCCGTCTTCGTTGGATTCAGTTTCAGTCGGCTCAGTCTAAGCCAGCCCGCCACATCATGAAGCGCCAATCTATTGTTAACAGCCTTGCTCAGGTTTTGCATACTGGGCACTATGTGGCTTCCTTGATTGACTCAGTCTCATGTTGGGTCTGCCTCTTTTCCTGCTGCTTTTAACTTTTCCTAGCATTATTGAGTCTTGTCTTCTCATAATGTAACCAGAATACATTATCCTCAGTTTAGTCATTATAGCCTCTAGTGAGAGTTCAGGCTTGATTTGATCTAGAACCCAGTTATCTGTCTTTCTGGTGGTCCGTGATATCCATAAAACTCTCCTCTGACACCACATCTCAAATGAATCAATTTCCATCCTGTCAGCTGTCTTCCTTGTTTGACTTTCACACCCGTACGTAGTAATGGGGGATGCTATGGCAGGTGTGACGGACTCCGGGCTCGGGACCGGCCTGCAAGAAAAGACACCTGCAGCCACATGACTAAAGGTGGTGATGTAATCCTGGTGCAGAACTTCGGTTTGGGGTGGGGTGGGGTGTTCCTGTGCCAGGGGACTGGCAAGTCATGTTGGACCCCACTGAATCTGAGGAGCAAATGAGATTTCTCTACAGGTTCCAATATAAAGGGAATCTGAGAAAAACCAAACGTGGTTCTCTACCGTAGTGAAAACTAAGGAGTCTTAAAAAGGAAAATAAACTCCTGGTGGTTAAACAAGGGATTCATGTTCCTCTCACATAGAATTTATACCCTGCTGGTAAGAGAGTCGGGTTTAGTGGATTTAGTGTGTGCCAGGAGGGTTTATTGGACTAGTGGGTGTTAAAAGAAAAAGAAAAAAACCCAAGGCACAGCGGAGGGGTTTCTCTGTGGAGATGGAGAGTACCTGAGAAATCCAAACAGAAACTGGCAGTCTAGAACAGGACAGGGGCTGGGATTAGAGAGGGCGTGTTTTGTACTGGGGCATCTGAAGTAAACTGTACCATTTGAAAGAATGTATACACACGCATCCGCTCTCCCCTTGTAGCCATATTCCCTGCCTGCCTGTCCTTGTAAATAAAATCGCCAGTTGGTTTTATTGTTCCATGTCACGTGTGCCTCAGTGTCTGACAAAGCTAAGTATCTGACAAATTTAAACCATAAGCTTCATCCCAGAAAAAGGGCGGTGCTCAAGAAAAGCCACAGAGGTTAATATTTTTTAAAAGGTCTAATCAATAAGGGGCTGAGAGTGTGACAGAAGGACGAACTGTGTGGGTTCCTTGTTACTAGAGGTGGGCAGACAGTGTCAGTGGAAAATAAGACTGTTCCAACTTGTGAAAGAGTAAAGGAGCAAATCCCCACATACTCAGAAATAGGGTGGTTCGTCATAGCATGACTTAAGTTTATCTTGGTTGCCAGTGATATATCCTTACCTTCCAAGGACGTTTTCTAGCTCCTTCATGGCCGCCCTCCCTAGTTTCAGTCTTCTTCTGGTTTCTTGGTTGATGATGGAGCCAAGGGATAGACAGTCTTTAACAATATCAATTTCTTCATTTTCAACCTTAAAGTTGCATAATTCCCCAGTATTAATTACTTTTGTCTTCTTGATTTTCAGTTGTAATCCTTTTACAGACTTAGAAGCAAAATACAGTCTACCCATCCAAGCCATTAGCATTATCTGCAATTAACCCATTGCCTTGGTAGCAAATATGGTCTGCACTCTGCACACTCTTGCAGCTTCAAACCTACCTGGCATGTTCTCTTTTTTTAGTAACAATTGATTGGCACAGTAATGAGATAATACGGAGAACAAAAAAACCTGAAAAAGTGACGCTTAATATATGTCTTTAAAGAATCATTAAAAAGTGAACAAAATAATATACATAATCATAGAAAAATATATTGACGGTGATCTCCGGAATGTCTTGCCGTTTCGAAGGAAGATCTTCTTCTGAACAAAGATGTAGGACAAAAAATGTCTCTCAGAAATTCATATCCTCTGGTGACATCTCACAATTATCAAGGAAGATTTTCAATGTTCATAACAGCTGTAATGTGTAGTAGAACCTGCCATAGGCTAAGATGATTATGGCAGGTTCTACTACCCATTACAGCTCCATTGGAACGTCTCAATCAATGAGGACAGGTAAATATCACCCAACCAACGAATATCCTGCTCATGCAAACGTGATAATTATCTTTATTTCTTAGTATAAGTATAAATGTGTGTGTGTTAGGGTTAGTGTATTGTTTGAATGATATATATCCTCCAGTAAAAAGACATTATATTATACTGAATACAGTCTCTGCGTCTGTTCTGGTACTTACAGCAAAGGTGGGACTTCTGTATAAATTGGTGTGAACCTAGGAAAGTATCTGCACAGGCCCGTCTGGCTTCCAAAGACAAAATGCCTAAGTCAAAGAATAAGAGAAGGAGTACTTCCCACTTTAAAAACAGGCCTAAAACTAAAGGTTATGAAAGTGCCAGTGTTTCTAGTGCATCTGAACCTTACAAGAGCGATAGGAACAGACGCTCAACTCGGAAGGAAGAAGTTGTCCAAGCGAAAGTATTCAGTAAAAAGAATCGGGAACAACTAGAAAAAATAATTAATTACAGTAGATCATCAGAAATGTCCTCAGCACATGCTAGGAGAATACTGCAGCAGTCTAACAGAAATGCATGCATAGAAGCACCAGAAACAGGCAGTGATCTTTCTATTTTTGAAGCTTTGAGAGACACCATTTATTCTGAAGTAGCTACATTGATATCTTAAAATGAATCTCACCCTCATTTTCTAATTGAGCTTTTTCATGAACTTCAGATGCTAAATTCAGACTATTTGAGACAAAGAGCACTGTATGCGTTACAGGATATAGTAGCCAGGCATACATCTGAAGATAACACAAAAGCAGAATGTCCAAAACCTCTGAACTCAATGGTGTGGTTAGGATCCAATTCAGAACTTACTCCCAGCAAAAGCCTTGCTACTACTAATGATGAGACATTTGAGAAGAACTTTGACCCAGGGGAACCTACAGTGAAAAGTGACCTGACATTTGTTCTATTGTTTTATTATTGTTTGTATATGCGTAAATGCCTGAACCAGCACAGATCATTCTTATGCAGCCCTCATCAATGGGGTTCCTGATGGCTGGACCCCATGATTTGGTCTGGTGGGGGGGTGTCATGATCTGTGTAGGACTGGGAGACAAGGCCTAGAGGCCTGGGCTCAGGAGACCTGTGTGGGAGCGGAAAACAGACACAGCCTACAATCCCCACAATGCTTAGTGATGGTTGTAACCAATTGGTGTCCAGGGATCGTGTGAGGAGATTGTGACTTAAGCTTTGTGGGCTATGGAACTGCGTTCTTTTCTCTACTGCACAATGCTTAGTGATGGTTGTAACCAATTGGTGTCCAGGGATCGTGTGAGGAGATTGTGACTTAAGCTTTGTGGGCTATGGAACTGCGTTCTTTTCTCTACTGCATTCTTCTCTCTCACAGAGCTAAACTGAGGGAACTGTGTTCTTTTCTCTCACAGAGTTAAGCTGAGAGGACAGAATGGTCTGAGAGAAAGATCCCTCACTTGGGATAGAGTGAGTACAGGCACAGGCCTGGTATAAAAGGCTGTGGGCCTTGAATAGTAACCAGTTAAGATAAATAGGTAGTCACATTAGATTTGTTTATTTTGCCTTTAGACACTGTTATATATTTTAAGCACCTTGTCTTGTTTTCCTTGCCCCGTTACTGTATTAATAAACCATTTGTTTATAGATAGAGAGAACTGTTGTGAAATTTGATACTAACCAGAAGCACACCCAGAGCACAGGGCTGTCGAGATGGGTTACAAAATTTCCCGGGGCGCAAGTCAGCTTGAGGGCCCAGTGAAGTTGGAATGATCCCGCATTCAACCAATGTCTTTCAGAGTTTGGGGTGGTTTTTTGTGCTTTTAGTGCAGGCACTGGAGACACAGGCAGAGCAGAGCAAACAGAAAGAAGCTTCCTGGTGCTGTTTGCCCCTGTTTTTACCAAAGATTTTTATTTTAGAAAGCTCTCCATGGCTGCAAACTATGAGGCTGAGGGGGGAAATTCCTATAATGAGTTGTTCCTAAGTTCTATTAAAAAAATCTAATATGGTTTCATTTCTCTCTCTTTTTCAGTGTTTGTCCCTCTCCCCCTGCCCCCTTCCAGCTTCATTCCTTCTCATCTCATAAGAACATAAGAGGGAAGCCCCTGTTGGATCAGGCCAGTGGCCCATCCAGTCCAGCACTCTGTGTCACACAGTGTCCAAAAATACCAGGAGCCCTCAGGAGGTCCAGCAGTGGGGCCAGGACACGAGAAGCCCTCCCACTGTTGCCCCCTCCCAAGCACCTGTCAGGTCGCCCATCAATCAACGAGTCGCTTCTCTGTTAAGAGGGAACTTTATTGAAAGGATGATTCACTAACAAGGTTTCTGATTAGAATAACATGGAGAGAACCGCACAGGTAATATGAACAGAATTCAAACAACCCTTGGACCAATGGGTCAGATTCCCGCCAGGGGGAAATGAGCGCCAAAGAGCTGGGAACCCGAACGGTCCGTGTAACCAAAACGTTCCTTTTCCCAGGCTGTTAGCAAAAGTTAAGTCTAAGCAAACTAAAGCAAAACGTCTTATCTTCCCACCTGTCCTTGAAGTGTTGTGCGTTTCTCTAACAAGCTGTTTCGTGCGAGCCGGCGCCTAGGTTGCTAGGTAACTACTATAAACACATGAAGCCCGTTACAGAAAGCAAAGCATGAGTAATTAGGAACCTATAGGTCAGGCATCTATATGCCTGATGCTAATATGACAGCTTGCTGACAGCACCAAGAGTACAGGGCATCCCTTGCCCCAGACCGAGAGCTCCTATCTATACCTTGTGGCTAATAGCCATTGATGGACCTCTGCTACATATGTTTATCCAATTTCCTCTGGAAGCCGTCCATGCTTGTCCATCTCTACCCTGGCTGGGAAGTTAAAACATACTTAACAGTTGAACACAATACCTCTGTGTCAAGATAATATTTCCCAAGAATCAATCAAGGCAGTGAAAGAATGAACCCCCTCACAAACTTTACATGCAGTGTCATCTGTATTAACCTGTGTTAGAGGTTGAAGAAATTTAGGGTCCAGTGACACCTTTAAGACCAACAAAGGTTTATTCAAGGTATGAGCTTTCATGTGCAAAGCACACTTTCTCAAATACATTGGAATGGTAGATGAAATTCTAAAATAGACAGGGATTTAACAGCAAATTAACATGTAACATGATGATTAAGTTATGCAAGTTAAGGTTATAAGGTCAACATAAAGTGATAAATATGTCACCACCACCACCCATAACCGTCATCGATTTACTCGGGGGGGGGGTGTTATAAAATCCATGGATATAACCTTCCAAGGGGGGCTCAGAGTAGGAAGCAGGTGTAGCAGTCCCAGGGGCTTCCCTGGCCTGGCTTTGCCCATGGCACATATCTGGCAGGATTGGACATATGAAGATAGATCCTTTCGCGTCTTTGGCCACCAAAATTGTCGGTTCAAAAGTTGAAGCGATTTAAGAAATCCAGGGTGTCCCGACAGTTTGGAGCCATGCACTGCTTGCAATACCTCCCTCCTGAGTGCTAGGGGGACGAATAGTTTATGTTCTCAGTACCAACAACCATCTTCCCTCATTTCAAAACCCCCCTCTGCTTGTAGAACAGCTTTGTCAGCCTCCGAGAATGCTGAGGCGAACTTACTGCACCAAGAGTCCATCCCCCTGTCTTCCTGGCCAGAAGGAGCGGGCTGCGTCGTCGCTGGGGGGGGAGGAGCAAGCTGCGTCGTTGCCGGGGCGGAGGAGTGAGGTGTGCTTGTTTACGTGTCGTCACCGCCCCACCCAACTGGGAAGGCATAAACACAGAGTCCCAGACCACTTCCCGTTGCCTATCGTGTTGGGGTAGGCGAAACAGGGCATCGGCCAACGAATTCGCTGAGCCCGGGAAGTGGTGCAGGGTGAACTGGAATTTGGAAAAGAAATCTGCCCACCAAAGCTGTTTGGTATTGAGACACCAAGGCGTTTTTTGCGTTTCTAAGTTTGCGTTTCTAAGTTCTCACACCTCGAACGGGACTCGCTGTCATGCCTGCCCTTGACTCAGCCCCAGATCCAGCTCCTGACAGCCTAAGAGGGGAGGATTCTGTGCCTTTAAGAGCTGAAGAAGCATCAGGATCTGCACCTACTGTAAGTACGGTGGAGGATACACAGCAATCTGAGCCAACTACAGGACGGTTTGCACCTGGGATTGATCAGGCCATAAGCAGCTCACCACCTGCATCTCCCCCACCTGTAAACCAGCTTAGGGATAGGAGACATCAGGATCTGGCTAGCCGACGAAAAGAAGCACATTCAAGAGGGCGGAGGTCCTTGAGCCCTGAGTTTTAACAGCAGCCAGGACCTCGCACAAAGGTGTTAATGGGTTAATGAGTCAGAGCACTATTTAGTAGGGCCTCTGGCCATGAGCAATTTGTGCTGGCAACCTTGTTCGTAGAACCAGAAGCTCTGCACCTTGATTCCTGTTTGACTCTGTGGCTTTTTGGACTCTGCTTGTGTTTTTGGACTTCTGCTCTGGCTCCTGACTCCCAGCTTCAATCTGATGATGCTCTCGGCTGTGCTCTCTGGACTCTGACCTCTGGTAACGTTTGACTACGGCTGTGTCTGGTGTTTAATGCTCTGCTGATTTCTCTCCTGGCTGACCCTCGGACTTGTCTTGTGACCCAGCCTGACTCCCTGGCTCACCCGTGACACTCGCACTCCCTCCAACCAATGCCGCCAGGTGGACAGTGCAAGTTTTATTGCCCCTGCCTCCTCCTCCCAAACAGACCAGTTCTGTTCAGTGTAATTGAATTTCTTTGACACGTATGCCAAGGGGTGAAGCAACCCATCCCCTCCCTCCTGGAGGATGCCCCCCCCCCATGGCCACATCCAACGCATCCATTTGTACAATGAACTTTTTATCCGTTTGTACAATGAACTTTTTCATCAGGGTGAGCAAGTACAGGTTCCAAAGTGAACAAGGCTTTGAGGCGTTCGAAAGCCTCCTGGCAATCTTTATTCCAAGGCAACGCTGCTCCCGGCTTTGTAGCCTCTGGGCCCTTCCCCTTAGTTTTTAATAGATCCGTCAGGGGTAAACTGACCTGGGCAAAATTGGATAAAAAGTTTTTGTAAACGTTTGCGAATCCTAAGAAGGATTGGAGCTGTCGTCGGGTGCGGGGTACCCCCCCAATACATCTCGCACCTTTCCCAGATCCATCTCCTGACCCCTATCCGAGATACGATACCCCAAAAAGTCAATGTGTGTCTTATTGCACCGGCGGTGGCTGTGTCAGCGATAGAGGCAGAATCGGAAATTGAGGTGATCTATAGATCATACTCAAAATATATAAAGCGCAACAACCTGCCAGGTGAAATCGTTGTCAAGTTTCTCCGAAGACAGACCAGGGATTTAATCCTTAAAGCGACAGCGGCAAGCCCTTTTGAAACTGGGAGGAATGGATATCAGACCAAGAGTGATCCCCTGGAGAAGTAGTGACTGCTCTTTGGGAGGAAAGCGATGGCGAACCTAAACAGCATGATAAAAAGTAGAGACATCACCCTGCCAACAGAAGTCCTCATGGTCAAAGCAATGGTATTCCCAGTAGTCATGTATGGCTGCGAGAGTTGGACTATAAGGAAGGCCGAGCGCCGAAGAATAGACTTTTTTGAACTATGGTGCATCTTGTGCCCCAGTAAAATCTCAATGGCACAGTCTGATTTATGATGAGGAGGTAGCTCATCCACTTCCTCCTCCTCAATCATACGGGTTAAGTCTCTGTACTCGAGGGATTATGTCGAGCTCTGCTTGCGCCAGGCATACTTGCTCTGGGGTAGGATCAGGTGCCTCCCCCCACTCGAGATTCCATTCATATGCTTTACATCGGGGGTCAGGGAAACGTAGGGCACCCCTACTCCACTGTATGTATGGGTCATGGTCCCAGAGTCAGGGTTTACCCAGCACCATTGAAAATTTGGCAGTGGGGTTGATTATAAAATGTTGCTGTTCCCAGTGGGACCCCATCCCCATCACAACTGGCACAGTTTGGTCTTCGCAGGCTTCTTTCATGGGGGACCCATCTGTTTGGGTGAATACACTGTAGGTTCCGGGAGTACCTGAACAGGCACCCCCAGCCACGTCACTAGAGCAGGGCTGATCAAGTCTCTGGCACACCTTGAGTCAATTAAGGCCCCCTCAACCTAATCTGGGTGCCCAGTTCTGGGCTCACAACAGTCACAGTCACATAAAACGGGGGGGGGGAGGCTCTCACCAAATTTGGCGCCTTTGACTTTTGGACCTGCTGGTTTGCAGCCTTCACAGCAGCTCCCAGCCTTTTCCCGCCTCCAGCGAGGGTTCGTCTCTGCTGGATGAGGTGCTGTCAGGGTCTCCCCTTTCTCCCGCCTGTAGGGCCTTGGGTGGCTTCACCCACACTGCTGGTGGCTTGGGCTTCTTCTCAGAAAACTTGCACTCCGTCATCTTTCCTTCTCCCGGCCTTTGTCAAGGTGGCAATTAGCGGCGAAGTACCTCAGAGCCCCACACCACAGACACATCCCATCACATCTGTTGGTCCTGGACAGCTTTCTCTTGGCATGCAAGCTTCGCGGCTCTGTCACCTTGGCCTTGGTCGGGGCCCTGGGGTGGTACATCTGAAGTAGGTTGGATTGATTCTTGGCTTCACAGGCTACCTGGATCCACCCGTTTATGGTGAGCGGGTTGCCCTGAGCCCGGACCCAGTCCAGGATTGAGTGGCTCAGGCCGGCTCTGTAGAACTCGATGAGAACTTCTTCGGGCCATCTTACCGGTGTGCATTTTGTACTTGTCGGAATATTCCCTTACTGAGCGGTTCCCTTGGTGTAGGCCATGCAGATGTGTGCGTGCCCTCTCCAGCTCCAGGGGGTCTTTGTACTGCCGAAATAGGGCCCACATGAAGGCATTCACTTCTCGGAACTCGGGGCCTCGGATATTGTAGAGACCCACAAACCAGTCAGCCACCCTTTCCCTCAGGCATGACCCAATGTAATCTGTGCGGTGCTCATCCGAGGTGAATGTGGGACCCTAATCCCTCAGAAACTCTTGCACCTGTAGCATGAAGAATGCCAACTTCTCATGGGTGCCATTGAACGTGGCCTCCAGAGACTCTCCGGGTCTTTCCAGCCCCACGAAAGGGGCAACCAGTGCAGCGGGCCCAGCTAAGCCAGGCAGTGTGGCCAGGGGCACCGGTGGCACTTGCACTAGAGGTGGCTGTGCTGACCCAGGGCCCCCTCCGTCTCCACCTCCAGATCGGTCCTGGTTTTGGAACTCCTGCTGGATTGCATCCATGATGACTCCAGGCAGGTCTAACATCTTGTTATGCACCTCACACCTCAGCTCCTCAGTTTCACCCCGAAACTCCCAGCGGATGCTCTCGAGGTCGGCCTCTTCAGGATCTTCATGGACCGAGCGCCCGTACCACCTCCGTTCTCACTCCCCTGGTGTGTTGATTTACAGTCCTTGTTTTGCTGGGTTTCTGTACGCGTATTTGCTATTTTGTTGAAATTTAAAACACTGAATTGCTTAAAGTGGCCAATATCCCTTCTGGTTGTCTCCTAACAAGAGCCCACAGCCAGTATTCTTTAGCCACTTTTAAAAATAAGAGTTAGTCTAGGATGTAACAAAGGCTTGACGGGGAGCTAAAACTAATTCTGGCTCTCCGAGGCTGCGCTCACACACACTAAATAATGCACTTTCAATGCACTTCCCACCTGGATTTTGCCAGTTCACATAGTAAAATCCAGTTGGAAAGTGCATTGAAAGTGCATTATTTAGCGTGTGTGATTGCAGCCCAAGCCCTTTTGATCCATGTGTGTTTCTAAATGTGCATTTTTACAAAATTGTGCGCTGTATTTTGTAGCTGTTATGTAGGTAAACCCTAAAAATATAACATGAAAAGCAGCCCTAAGAAAAGCTGCCGTGCTTTAACTACTCTTACTAGAAGATCAAAATAGCAGGATATAAATCGAAAGCACCCTGTGACAAAACTGCACACGTGCATTGATAAAACTTGACGAGGAAGAACAAGTTAGACTTGCTCTCGCCCTGCCCACAGCCTCCCCTGTACCTGCTGAGACCATGTGCTAGCTCGGCAGTGCTCCATCCCCCTCTCATTTGCGCTTCCTTCCTCCTCCTTGGCACACAGCTAGCCTGAGAACCAACTCAAGACTTGCGGTTAGATACAGCCCTGAGAGCTCATACAGACAAGGCAGCCGTGGACACCCATTTGTCTCTCAAGGAACTGAGTGGGGTAAGTTGTATTTTTAAATACAAACAGCTGGGCAGAAAGCAGGCAGGGTGCTGTCTAATGATCACTATTGGGCATCCAAAGTTCTTTGAAGGAATAAACTGACAGATAGTTAAACAGACAGATAGTCTATTGGAGAGGCTGAAGTGTCTCTCTGTTTCCACTTCCTCTCTGTCTTGCAGTGCAATAGCTTAACCACTTTTCTGTGTTGAAGACCCAGTGGGGCCTTCCGTTTGAAGGCGAGAGAGCTATCATTTAAGGGATATTATTTAAGTTTTGCCTGTTAAAGATGCCAACAGAATTGACATGCCACTTGAAACCAAGTCCCATTTTAGTAGAAAGGGGCAAGATTTTATTGGGAGAGATTTGCAACTAAGTCACAAAGACTGCTCTTGGATGAATAGATTTAAGTGCAAAAGTGCAGTATATTTTAAGAGCATTTGGGGGTCATTTTCCCATTTTTATAATTATAGGTGTAATATTTCTCGGTCCACAGAGAGAGAAATGGCTTAGAACAGCTTTAATGTAAACAGCAAGAAAAATATCTTGCACGTGTTCTAGAACAGACTAAGGTTATGCAGTCCTAGGGACTGAAAGAAAATAAGCATAGCTTTTGTAAGGGGAAGTCCTGCCTCACCAATACGGTGGAGTTAATTGAGCAGGTTAACAAGCATGTAGATAAGGGTGATCTGGCAGACATGATATACTTATGCTTTCAAAAGGCACAAGGCAGAAAAGGTAGAAGGTGCCTCGCTGAGAATTCCTGATTGAGCTTAGTGGTCATGGGAGAAGAGGACATGGCCTCTGTTATGTGTTTAAAAGTACTTAAACAACAGGAAGCTGAAAGCTGTAATAAATGGACCCTTCTCACAGTGGAAGAGAAGTGAGCAGCAGGAGGGTCCCACAAGGACTGGGACTGGGCTGTTTCATTTGTTTACATATAATTTGGAATTGCAAGTGAGCCGTGTCATGGCCACGCCTGCAGATGATACCAGGTGATATTCAGGGTGGTGGAACGTGACGTGGGTTGTAAAGATCGACAGGATTGCTCCTAACTGAGCAAGTGGGCAGCAGCTTGTGATGCCAGGACCGGAGTAAGGCCAACGGGTGCCCTGAGCTCAACCCAGCAATGACGCCTCTTGGCCCTTCCATTGCGAAGCAGGCAAGACATTTAGACTCAGTAAATACTGAAGGTGAAATAAGAGATTAAAAATTCATTTGTCTTCTAGGCCAGACCCGTATAAAGAAAATAATTATTTAATACTAAATAGCAATAAGCAATATAAGCAAATTGTTTACTTATAACTAGGGCAACAGAAAAATGCTAATTTTCGACTCTTTTTAATGCATTTTTATATAATTATTATAAGGGGAAATCCAAATACAACAAATTATTGGAAACTATTTTTAATCACCCTCCAAATGATTATAAGGCAAAATATGATGTATTATCTTTACCAAAATTATGTGATCTTGAGAGCATACTTTTCAATTTTGAAAATCCTCTTTCTACAGAAATCAGTGTTGGTGGACAATTTTTAAAATAAAATATATTCTAATGGAGAAATATCATTATTTGTACGAAACAAAGCATATTTTATTCCATTGCTTTCTAACCTTGAAGATGGATTTAAAAATGTAAACTAATGCTTACTGTTGCCTATTTATAACTTTATACTTTTAAAAATTTTGTTCTACTTTTTAAAATGATCAAGTCCTCAAAACTAATCTGGTGTAACAAATCTGCTTCTGTACTTCGAGAGAATGCGCCTCCAGCCTGTCTTGTCACACAGTTGCCCCTGCTGCTCCCCCCCCCTTTCTTGGCTCCGCTACCGATCATTTCTTATGAATAGCCATAACAGAAGGAATGACTGAGAAAATTATTTCATCTTCAGGGTGCTCCCCTTCGCTTAATGGTTAATCCAGGGCTGAGTGATACACACTGGAGGAAACAAATTCTATATATACCGCTGAATTTTGAACTCGCTGAGACGAATATTGAAAGAGTTCTTTTTTAAAAAAAGATTTTTATTTTTTATAAAGACAAACATCACAATGACCAAACACACAAGTACATAACACACAAATGCATAAAGGGGGGGGGGTTCCAATTACATCGTCAGTCTCCGTGCTTGAATACTTCATGCCATATTTGTTTTCCATGTTCCACCTTATGTTCCTAGAAAAATCTTTTGCAAACTTTTAAATATCAGTTTTTATAATCTATGAAAGGTTATATGTCTGTATACTTATCTATTGTAGTCTTCAGTTCATTTCAAAATCTAAAACCATGTAATTTCACACAAGCATTTACATGGGTATCTAAATAATAGGGGGTTTCATTACCTCATCAGATTACCTATTTAACTACCTCAAAATTTGCTTTTCAAATATTCTTACAATAATCTTTCACATATGTTTCGGAAAAAAAATTATTACTCTTTTAGTATCTATATATCTAATTCCCAACATGCCCCCTCTGTGCGGATATCTAAATCCGCAAATGTGGGGCACATGGAGGGAAAAGAGATTATCCTGCACACATGGGCCACTCCCCAAGTGTGCAGAAAAATCTAAAATCTTCAAAAAACATAAGAAGGAGGTTAAAACCACCCAAAAAGTAGAACAGTATCCACTGCGCCTGCATAGAGGACAAGCCAAGAGAACATGCTGCAGAGCCCTAGGGAGGCCACCACCATTTTGGGATGCCAGGAGAAGCAGCTGCAACCGCGAGGACAACCACTGCAACTGTAACCACCCCAGCCGATGCTCCACCTGAAGGATGGAGCCGCCACTCGCTTTACGCCTCCGCTGACTGACCCGCTGGCCTTTGCCTATCTCCGCGAGGGAAGGAGGAGTCTCAACTAAGCCGGGCTGCACCCCATCCCCTTGGCCAGTGCCTGAGGCTCTCCCCACCGCCATCTCTTTCTCCACTGTGGGCCTAGATGCAGCCCTCACTGCCGCCCCTCAGCCTGGGCCTGCTCCTCTGTGCGCTCAGTAGCAACGGCAAGCACTGGGTCAAGCGAGGCGCTGCTGAGGGGTCAGGTGGGCTGGGCGGGCTGGAGGGGACGGGATGGGAGAGAACATAGGCAGTCTTCAAGTATTTGAAGGGCTGTCCTGTAGAAGATGGAGCAGATCTATTCTCTCTTGCTCCAGATTGCAAGACTAGATCTAATGGGTGGAAATGACAAGGGAGTCCTTGCCGGCTAAATATCAGGAGAAACTTCCTAACTGTAAGAGTGGTTGAGCAGTGGAATGGACTGCCTCGGGAGGGGGTGGATGTTCCTTCGCTGGACATTTTCAAGCAGAGGCTGGACGACCCTCTTTCGGGTATGTTGTAAGGCTCTCTTTCGGCTGTGCTCCTGCAGAATGCAGGGGGTTGGACTAGATGACCTGCAAGGTCCCTTCCAACTCTAACATTCTATGATTCTATGAATGGGAAAACTGCCAGGAGGTGCTTAGACCCCCCAGAGGGAGAGGGGAGCAAAGGTGGGGGAATGCCCCCTCCCCACAAGTTTCTCCCTTCCCAAACAGGCCACAGGGCACCCCCCCAACTCCCCAACGGGACCTTAGAACTTGCAGTTTCCAAAGCATCCCATGGCTCCTCCAGAAGTTGGCACTTCCTCTTCGGCCACTGAATCCTCTTTCAAGCTTCCTCCTCCCCCCCCCACAATAAACTTGCAGAGAGAGTGCATCCCTTCCCCCTCTTTGCTTCCTTCCCTCTTCCTCCTCTAACAATCTTCCTCCCTCCCCTTCCCTGTCAACCTACCCCCATCTCTTTTGCCGCATCCCTTCTGTCAGTTTCAACAGCAAGTAAATCTCCACACACGTTTCCAGGGAAGTGTTATGCTTTATTAGACTACAAGCCTGTTACCATGTCCACAAGATTATTGTTTGGAATGACCATGGGGCGGAACCATCCCTACATATAGCAGGATGAGGCAAATGGCTAAGCAAATGAAATCCAAGCGCATGGGCGCGGGAATTCTCCTGGCGGGAGGTTACATAATAAGCAGGAGAGTCTCAGTGCCCCATGAGGGCCGAAATATTCACACCAGCGGTGGAACGCGAGCCCCCCCCTTCACAAGGCCAGGCAGATAACGTAGTCTGGCAGCACTGGTTCTCACGGTCTCCCTATCGCTGTTTATGGCAAGCGGGCAGAGCAGCGAGCAAGCTATGAGGCATGCGCCGTAGTGCCAGGGTCAGAGAAGGGAACAAGCAAAACATGGCAGCTAGCTGACACCTTCTTTGTCAATCTACCTTTCCCTTTCTCTGGTTCCTTTTATCTGTCAACCTACCCCCTATGTCACTCCTTTCTCCCATTCCCCTTTGCATTCCACTCACCCCCTCCCAACTTGCTGCTCTCCCCACCTATCCCCCCTGCCCTTGGCATGCCAGTAGCCCCACCTTTACAGCTCTCCTTATCTACCCCCCACCCCTGGGCACCTCGCTACCCATCCATCCTTGGCATTCACTCACCCCCACCCTTGCTCTCTTCCCACCCACCACCCACCTTTGGCACCCCCCTCCCCCTAACCTTGCTGCTCTCCTCACCTCCCTACGCACTGAGATAGCTCTGCCTGCTGGATCACAGAAGCTAAGCAGGGTCTGCCTTTGTTAGTACTTGGATGGGAGACCACCAAGGAAATCGAGGGTTCCCAAGTGAAGGATGGTCATGGCAAACCAGCTCTGTTAGCCTCTTGCCTAGGAAACCCACAGGGTTGCCACAACCTGCCTTTGATTTGACAGCACTTCCCAACACTACTGGTTGGAGAATAAAATTAGGATCTGGAAGACCCAGGCTTAAATCCCTGCTCTGCCAAGAACCCCCCCCCTCCCCAGCATAACCTACAGTGAACTTATAGAACTCACTGCAACAAGTTTGGCCGTACAGGCCAGTTTCTTAGATGGCTTCAGAAGGAAGGACTTTTCCACACTAATGTCAATCAGTCAGTCATGACGACCTTTATTGGCATATATTGGAGTACAGGTAGAAGCAATAAACAGATATGGAGGTAAGAAGGAAAAATATGTTAATCATATATATCTAGACAGTACGCAATAGATCCTTGATTACCAGACCTAGGAATAAGGCTACCTTTTCAGTTATTTGGGGTGACGAACCTTTCAGGAGATGGCACACCTTCAAAGTAGACACTAACGCAAGAACTTGCTTATGCCCCAGCTTGGTCCCCAGACTGTCTCATGTCACGGGATAACAGGGTTGGGGGAAAGGCAGCGAGGCTCCACGCTCTTCACTGCTCCTGACAGAGGGAGGCTTTGCTTCCAAAGTTTCGTAGTCCACTACAGAGTACTAAAAGATTGGTATTTTATTGCCATTTCCTTGGGACAAGTCTCGTCCCTTTCTCATCCCCGCCCCCTCCCTCACTCCTGTAGTTGTTCTTCTTTTCATGTTGGGCATCTGTAACTGCCAAGGTTCTCCAGCTGGTGTGATGGGGTGTTGTGTCTTTACGCTCTGGCTTGTTTAGGTTTCCCGTGTGAACTCAACTTGTGTTTATGGAACTGGCCGTTGCTGTTCTCAGGCCGCTTCGCGCCTTTTCTAATCTGTAACCTAACGAGGGAAATGAGCTCATTGGTTTAAACCTTGTTTGAAGTTCCTTTAATACACCTTCCCTGGGTATTGTAGTTATTCCTAACAATCTCTGTATGTTCATGATCAACCATGCTTTGGAAATAAATCTTGCTTCTTTTTGAACGTGGATCTATTCTCCTGATTTGGGATCTAACATCGGATCACAACCTTCTCTTCTTTTGCCCAAGCCATTTTAAAGAACGCTTTCAGATCTTTTCTTAGCCGCGGGAAGAAAGTGGGGGAAGGGAAGAAATTCTTCACCCCTCTACGCCTTTGTGTTTTCAATAGAGTTAAAGGGGGCTTAATCAATGGGGAGTCTCCGATGTTGTTGCTTGTACTTTTACTCATGGTGATTATGTTTATAAGCAGTTCAGTTGAAGTTTTCTGCTTCTCCCCCTCGCTTGGGCGGTCACGGCTTTCGATCAGTTCTTTCTTCGGGGCGATCAAAGGACTCCCACCCGCTTGTTTCTTCTTGTGGGGAGTCCCAATCAAGCCTTCTGCACTGTGCTCCTCTTGGGGAGCTCAGTGGAGCTTGGGAGCCCCCGAACTCCTCTAAAAAACCCGTCGATCCAGCCGGCACATGGGAGAGCTTCCCTGTGTCAACTGTTCTCACCACACGGGCACCCGCGTCCCAAAAAGAGTTCTTGAGGTTGTAGTGGATAGCATGTTGAAAATGTAGACTCCATATTCAGCAGCAGTGAAACTTCATGCCGAGGAAGGATTATTAGGAAAGGAACTGAGAATAAAACAGCCAGTATTGTAATGCCTTTGTATAGAGCCATGATGTGTCCACATTTGGAATATTCTGTACATTTCTGGTCACCGTGTCTCAAAAAGGAGTTTGAAGAGCTGAAAAAACACAGAAGAGGGCAACTAAAATGATTAAGAGTTGAAGCACATTTCCTTTGAGGAAAAGCTGAAAGGTCTGTGACTTCCTAATTTAGAGAAAAGACCTCTAATTAAGGATGTGATAGAGGTTTATAAAATTATGCATTGGATGGAGAAAGTTAATAGAGATTTCCCCCCCTTTCACATAATATTAAAACTTCATGACAGTCAATGAAGTTAATGGGCAATAGGTACAGGACAGACAAAAAGAAATCCTTTACTCAACAAATTATTAAATTGTGGGAGGGAAGACGACAGTACTTGGGAAGTAGACTCTGCAGAGGAGGGCTAATGGCAAACCCCTTCTGCTTGCTTTGAACACCCTTTGCTGGGGTCACCCTAAGTCAGCTGTGCCTGGATGGCACTTTATACATAATTAAATGGTATAATTCACTGCCAACGGATATAGGGTTGTCATGAGCATAGATGGTTTCAAAAGGGGGTTACATGAATGAACAGAGGATAGGTCTATCAATGGCTACTAGCCCTGGTGAGTAAAATGAACATCCATATTCAGAGGTCATAAACCTCAAGCCCAGTCCTAGGATGCCACATGGGGGGGGGCATGGCTATACCCTGTTCACTGGCCCTCCAGGGCAGCTGATTGGCCACTATGTGAAACAGGATGCTGGACTGGAAAGTCTGATCTGTCAGGGCTCTTGTGTTCATAGAAGTATACCAGGATTTGTTTGTAGGGCTGGGCTGTTTGTCAGGTCAACAATCCATTCATAGTAGTAAATTGGTGCCTCCTCTTATCCATGCTTGCAGGAAAATACCGTTTGCTCCTTGGGACAAACCTAAACTTGAGCTCAAAAGGATGGAGGACGTGTTTTTTTTTTTAAATGAAGACCCAACAGACTCTAGAGAAGAAACATAATAATAATTCAAAGAAATGCATTTTAAGTAAAGCTTATGCTGGGTCCTTGGCAGTCAGTCAGAGATGGAGATCTGTGATTTATTCAGTGGCTGACCTCAAAGTAGCTAACAGGGATATTGGTTTCTTATCCGATTACACATGCTAACTCATTCAGTCCTCAAGCATGTATTCTCACCAAGAAGGGCTATACATCCCCTATATTTTGATGTTTTTCTTTTCTTTTTTTGAGATAGTATATTATAATAGTGATTGTAATGCAATGCAACATCTTGTTGATCTCTGACATAACACTGTACTCCAGGAAAAGGATTCTGTCAGTTATCTCCATGTTTTATTGAAGCAAAATGTTATTACTACTCTTAGCAATTCAGAATATGACTCAATATGTAATGTAATTTGAAATGGTAGATTTAAATGCAGTTCTTTGTTTTGGGGACAAGGAAAACACTCTACACAGCCAAGGTGTTGTAAAATTCGTCTCCATGCTTGAGATAGATGGGGTCTAAGGATGGGATTCTCACAAATTAGGGCACATCAATCTCCATTTCTGACATTTATTACCTATGTTGTCCGTCCCCCCCAGTTGAACCGAAACAGGTGATAACCAGGAACTAAGCTTGTCATTCTTCTGATCTGTTAAAAAAAATGTGTCCTCACTATTTTGCATGCTAATTTAACAAACCACTCCTATATGATGTGTAATTCCATTTCATCTTCTGACGAAGTGTGCCTTGCACACGAAAGCTCACACCTTGAATAAAACTTTGTTGGTCTTAAAGGTGCCCAACTGGACTCTAACTATGTTCTGTGATTTATTCTGTAAGGGATTATAAAATATTGCCCCCATACTCTTCTCTCTGTCTAGATTTTGAATAGCATTGGCTGTTACGGAATGATCAAGGTGAGAAGCATTCTTGGCCTAGCTGTAAAAGAGAATTTGTTCGCATATATATTTCAGTAGTTTTAGGGGGTCGACGAATCTCAGCGCGAACAACTACATTTGGTTTCCCAGTAGTTAATTTAATTACAGACAAAAGAATAGTGTCAGGTTTATGATTATGTGACACAGAATTATTAGATAGATTAAGTAGGTCATCAGCTTCAGCTGAAATAGACTGGGTTGGGATCAAAATGTTAATCAAGTCGATTACCTCAGAAGGAAGGTTTGAATTTGTAGTTACATTTTTATTCTGTTCCGAGGTAATAACTATATCATCGACTACCATTAATCCAGTACTTGGTTCTTCCCTAATTTTCTCATTCCCCCTGATATTACATCCTATTCTTACCATCTACATCCATATTTGATAAAGTTTGATTATTTTTATTTTACTATCTACCTGGTTGTCATTGATTCTGTTACTCTTTACACCCAATAGTGTAAAGTGTAGTTGTAGCTAAGAGCCAGTTTGGTGTAGTGGTTAGGAGCGCAGACTCTAATCTGGGAGAACTCCTCCACATGCAGCTGGTGGTGTGACCTTGGGTCAGTCATAAGTTCTCTCAGTGCTGTTCTCTCAAGGGCAGTTCTCTCAAGAGCTCTCTCAGCCCCACCTACCTCACAGGGTGTCTGTTGTGGGGAGGGGAAGGGGAAGGGATTTTAAGACACTCTGAGACTCCTTCGGGTAGTGAAGGTGTCAGAATCGGACCCTTGTATTGGGGTCAGTCTAGATATGCACTGGTGTTCTGATGTACATAGCTCATTACCCTGCTTCCTTGCATACTATCCCTAATGCTTTATCTCTGCGTTCTCATACTGGCCTTTTGTTCTCATGCTGATTGTAACACCTGCTAGCAGTGAATCAACTCAGACTCTGGACGAGGGGGTGGTTGATACATGCTTGGTTGTCTATGGTAGATAGTGCGCTTGTTACCCTGTTCTGAAAAGCCTCCTCCACAATGGTCAGGAGATGGTTCGCTTCTCATGATGTCTCTTGGCCATGCAGGAAGTCTATTAGATAAAACATCCTCACAGTAGACATTGTATCATATTAACCTGTCTTTATGCTATGTAACCTTGACGTATGAATGTGGGCTGCACCAGAGTTCTCGTAAGGGCTCAACTTGTATTCTATGCCAGTTCCGTCAAATACCTTTGATTCACCTGCAACTTTTCTGATTGCTAATAAAATCCATAAAACGGACTTATTGCGTCTGAGAGTGACTGCTGAGTCTTACAGAAGGGCAGGGTATAAATCCAATCTCCTCCTCCTCCTCCTCCTCCTCCAGGATGTCTGTTGTGGGGAGGGAAGGGGAAACGAGATTGTAAGCCACTCTGAAACTCCTCTGGGTAGTGAAGGGTCCTCCTCCTCCTCCTCCTCCTCCTCCTCCTCCTCTTCTTCTTGTTCCAAACTGAAACACATGTGTAGCCCATGCATTATACCTTATAATAAGTTCTTTTGTTTCAGAATGATTGAATGTAGCTCAGCTGATGTAAAGGTTACTACACATTTCTTATTTGTCAGGAAGCTGGTAACACATTTACACTAACAGTATATCTTAATCTAACTGGCAGATTAGTCAATTATTCCAAATTGTCTCTAATTTGGGATTTTGATCTCCATCTAGGAGTATAACCACTAGGCAGTGGAAATACTGAAAATACAACAGCATATTCATAATCAGGGCTCCTCCTTTGCTGCTGGGCTGTTGTCAAAGAAGTCACAGTAAGATCCACAGACTTCCAAGCAAAAATCACTTTTTCCCCATCCAGTCCATTGTGACCACAGGACGAATCCTCCGAGCAGCTATCGACTTTATCCAAGGTGCGCTTTTAAAGAGATTTCTGTTCTGAAAAAGTTGTAAGAATACCCTGCATACTCGCCATTTTAGATTTAAACTTGTCCATAGATGCATTAATCTCTCATAGACTCAGGAATAATTTTGCAGTCAGCGTACTAATTAGCAGGGATTGTGTACCCACAAAATCAAGATCAAACACAGTTTTCTTCTTAGCACATTGAGACAATCCAAAGAAAGAGTTTTGGATTCCATCAGTAATATGGATTTCCTCTGGGAAAAGTCAGTCATCAATGTGCTCGCTTCGGCAGCACATATGCTAAATTAGTTATCAATGCATTAATAAGGTGGATTTAAAATATCTATAGAATCATAGACTCATAGAGTTAGCAGGGGCCATACAGACCATCTAGTCCAAGGGTGTCGAACTCATTTGTTATGCGGGCCAGATCTGACATAAATGAGACCTTGTTGGGCCAGGCCATGCGTGTCATAAAATGTAATGCCAGGTAGCGCAGATCTAAACTTTATAAAGGACACAAATACAAAGGGATTGTTTTTACTTAAAATAAAAACATGCTTATAACATTAGCCCTCTTGCAATATTTTGCTTATTTAACAGTGTCTGATAACTGACACCTCTTGCTCTGAATTATTGCATCAAAATGTCTGTGCTGTTGCAAACTTGAGTCTGCTGTTCAGGTGTGTATCTGTAAGCTGCAAACCTTCGATGATGCAGCAGCAGTAGAACTGGAAGAAGAAGCAGAAGACAGCCAGTTCCACTGTGTGCCGGATAGAAGCCCTCCAGGGGCCTGATCCACCCCCTTGGTCACATGTTTGACACCCCTGATCTAGTCCAACCCCCTGCCCAATGCAGGACCAGCCTAAAGCATCTCTGACAAATATCCGTCCAGCCTCTTCTTGAAAGCTGCCAGTGAAGGGGAGCTCACCACCTCCCCAGGCAGCTGACTCCACCTCTGAACCACTCTGACCGTGAAAAAGTTCTTCCTAATATCCAGCCGATACCTTTCTGCATGTAATTTAAACCCGTTGCTTCGGGTCCTGTCCTCTGCTGCCAACTGGAACAGCTCCTTGCCCTCCTCCAAATGACAGCCTTTCAAATATTTAAAGGGAACAATCATGTCCCCCCTCTATCTCCTCTCCTCCAAACTAAACGTTTCCAAGGCCCTTAGCTTTTCCTCGTAGGGCTGAGTCTCCAGACCCCTCATCCTTATTTATTTATTTATTTACATGTGATTTCTATACCGTTCATGACCCCTAATGGGTCTCAGAGCGGTTTACATTTAGACTACATCTGTAGTCTAACCTAACTAAGGCCACAATTTGTGCGGGGGGGGGGTTACCTAGCGGCACCCAGACGGCGGATTTCTCTCTTCTTCCTCACTCTCGGTGGCTCCAGGCGTAGTCTCGGCGCTCCGGGTAGTTTGGTGATCATCGGCGGGCTTCTTGATGGATCCTTTCATCGGCGCACGCTGCTTGTTGGACTGCGGCTTCGGCTATTCGTCCCATCAGGCTCCAGCCGCGCCGTATCGCCTCGCAGCTGCGTCGTCCGTCCCCGCCTCCATCCGATGTTACCTCCACGGTTCATCGGACTGCCATTGTTCTTCCTCGCCGCCTTTCTCACTGCCGCCTCTCTCTTGCCTCTCCCGTTGCCACCGCCGCCGTTAGCCCTCCTGGCACGGAACCAGGAGGAGGGTGCCCCCTGCCTCTAAGGCAGGTACCCATTTCTCTACTTAATGTTATTTTTTGAGCCGCTGGGTTGGCGGGAGCTGGGACTGAGGGCCGGGAGCTCACTCCAGCCGCGGTGGGGATTCGAACAGCCATTATGGCTGTTCGCTATTGATGTTACTAGCAGGTGCTTACTCCTAGATGGAGATCCTCCTCCTCGCTCTCTTCTGCACCCGGCTCCATTCTGTCCACATCCTTTTTGAAGTGAGGCCTCCAGAACTGCACACAAGACTCCTGGTGCGGCCTGACCAAAGCAGTATACAGAAGGGGCTATGACCTCCTGCGATTTCAATGCCATGGATCTTTTAATACAACCCAAGACTGAATTAGCCTTTTTTGCCAACGCATCACACTGACTGCTCATATTTAGTTTACAGTCCACTCTTACCCCAAGATCTCTTTCACATATCCCCCATCCAGTATTTGTGCTTGACATTTTTGTGGCCCAGATGTGATACTGTGCATTTATCTTTGTTGAATTGCATCCTGTTTGCAACTGCCCACTTCTCCAGAGTATTCAGGTTGTGTTGAATTTTTTTGTTGCATTTTTGTCACATTGCATAATGTGCGTAATGATTCAAGGTTGAAATAGGGCTACAAAGCCCTGTTCACTTGTCCACTTTATGTAACATATGCTGCTGTAGGTAATTATCCAATTTAAATTGCTTTAAAAGTGGAGGGCTGCAATTAAAAAGCTCACTGGCTGGCTTAGATCTTTTCTTCTGTTTATGAGCCTTACCAGGTACCAATCACACAGCCATATATTAATTTTAAGTGACTTCTTAGCGTAGTTTTATCTTACAGTTAATTCTAGGACACTTCTTCACTGTGTAAGTATCAGGTACAGAGGAATTCAATTATTCAAATATGTATACGTTGCAGCTCCGAAACTTCTAAACACTGAGTGACTCCAAAGCCAACCAAGCAATTCCTCCTGCACAGAGCTCCCATCTGTTTTCCTTAGCCAAGGGAGCTTTGTAATTCACCAAAACATTCCAGGAAACCAGATAAGATAAAGTCACTTTTAGCTAGAATGCCTCCAAGGAGCACTTATCTTTTAACTACTTGGCAGGGAGGGCGGGGTAAAATCGAACAAATAAACAAACAAACAAACAAACTAATATTTTTTTCTTACTCAAATAATTATTAGAGGAGCTCCAGATTTAGGCATCTGCCATCTCCAGGGTAGAATCAGCAGTTTTACTCATTACAGAATTGATATTTCTGCTGAAGTGTAAAACAAACCAGATAAAATGAAAAACCTGACTATAGCTACAGTCAGAAAGGTATTCAACGGCTTTCAGAAATGGTGAATTTGAAAATTTATCTCTGATTTGTCCACAACAGCTGTCCCTTTCCATTTCCATACTTCATACCTCTATTAAAAGGACAGGACATTTTCTTCCAGGCTATTGGCAACCTTAGTCAGAGGTAATTTGGTCCTAGAACATGGGCCCATTGAATCCTAGATATATAAAAGCCCAGTGTATTGGCACTTTCTGGCTCTCCTGTTGACTGTGCTGTTGTACTCCATCAGCCATTGGCCCATCAACCACCACTCAAGAGTCTCACGTGCCATTGGCTGGGTGCTGGATCTGCTCCTTTTCCCCACCCACTGCCATTCCCTGTCTGAATAAACTGCCAGAACTTCTGTGTGGCTCACTTTCCCCTCAGTGGCTGTTGATAGGCAAACAAGCTTGGTTCTGTCAATAAAAGGCAAAGGCAGGAAGCCCTTTCCAGGCCTACTTTGGCCTTTGTGGGGAACTCATTGGGGCCAGTCCTTACTATGGTTGCCAGCTCCAGGTTGGGAAATTCCTGGAGATTTTGTGGTGGAGTCTACAGAAGCCAGAGTTTGGGGAGGGGAGAGGCCTCAGCTGAATAGAATGCCATAGAGCCCACCCTCCAAAGCAGTTATTTTTTCCAGGGGAAGACCTAGGTTCTTGCTGTGGAAGCTGATTTCACACCAGTCACAGACATTCAGCCTAACCTACCTCACAGGGTTGTTCTGCAGATCAAAAGGGGGCGAGGAGAATGATGTAAACTGCTTTGGTCCCCACTGTAGAGAAAGACTGTACTTTTCCTCCTGGGGAACCATTGTTGCCAATCTCCAGGTGAGCCAAAGACAGTAGGGAACCCTTAGTGTACAAGTATAGCCACAAATAACACCCACCAAGGGAAGACCATCCACAATTCACTATATATGCGCAAAACTGTATATTGCATTCATTGAAATACAAAGAAAGGGTTAGTGGTCATAACCCAATAGAATGTATAGGCACTTATCCAACAGATTGCTTCACAATTCCATTTTACCAGCCACTGTTGAAGATCATTGAAATGTCTGATTTATACCTGGGAGAGGTGTGCAGCTATTATTCATTCCACAGTGGGCGTCTTCTGCTGCAGTTACTTTCTGTTTGAAGGTCTACTCTCTATGTATGGAATCACAGAGGAGTCTACTGCTGGTTTTGAACACGTTCTTTTTGTAAAATATGCTTAATTGTTATGAGCAGTCTGTAAGTGCCTATACATTCTATTGGGTTAGGACCACTAACCCTTCTTTGTATTTCAGTGAATGCAATATACAGTTTTGAGCATATATAGTGAATTGTGGATGGTCTTCTCTTGGTGGGTGTTATTTGTGGCTAATCTCCAGGTGACGGATGGAGATCACTCAGAACTACAATTCTCTTCAGAGGGCAGAGATCAGTTCCCCTGGAGAAAATGGTGGATTCTGTGTCATTATAGCCTGCTGAGGTCACCACAGCAAATTGACACTGAATGCCCAAGGCTGGGACACCCGCCCAGAGCCTCTTTCTAGATCTTGTATTTATTTCCACAACGGGCCTTATTCTTAGTTGTATAAAATTGTGATATTCACTTAGTGGCTTGGGAGCCACATGTGGCTTTTGAATCTACCCATGCTTTGTCTAAGCACTGTTGCCTAATACAGCACCTGCCTTATGTTCCAGGGAATTGGGCAAGGCTATTGCCCAGCTGGGTTTGTGTTTGGCAGGTGGGTCATATCTTGAAACAGCTGCTGCCAGAGGGACTGAAAGAATGGTAAAGTAGACTCATAGAATCACAGACCTGGAAGGGGCCATACAGCCCATCTAGTCCAACCCCCTGCTCCGTGCAGGACCAGCCCTAGAGCATCCCTGACAAGTATTTGTCCAGATGCTGCTTAAGGACTGCCAGTGAGGGGGAGCTCGCCACCTCCTTAGGCGGCTGAGTGTTGGAATATTGATGGCTTGAGCTTGCAAGAGTGCTTGTTTTAGGAGAGCCCGCCCTTCACTTGCTCCCTTCCCTTCGAGCAGTCCTGCCCATGGAATTATTCTCATCATGCCCCTGAGTTTATTAAAATCTGCCCTACTGAAATCTAACATACACATGTGACTACGAACTTCCTTGGTCCCACACAGCAAAAGGAATTCTAGCAGGACATGGTAATTTCCGCCTAGGGTACCCATCACCTTCACCCCATCTACCATCTCTTGCCTGGTGGTCAATATTGAGTATGGCTGAGCCCCTCATAGCTTCCTCCACCATTTGATGAAGGAAGTTGTCAGCCACACAGGTCAGAAAGTTGCGTGACTGTGGATGCTTTGCAGAGTTTGTCTCCCAGCACACATCAGGGAAGTTGAAGTCACCCATAACTACCAGGTCATGTTGTTTGGATGCCCTGTCAGTCTGTTCAAGGAGGGCAGCATCCACCTCTTCATCCTGGTCAGGAGGTCTGTAGCAGACTCCAACCACAATACTGTTTGTCTTTCCTTCCCTTATCCTCAACCAGATACTTTCCACTGGGCTGTCGCCCTCCCCCTCCAGTATTTATTGACAAACAACCCCCCTCCTCACATACAGCGCCACTCCACCTCCTCTTCAACCTTTTGGGGGTTTTTGAACTACTCATATCCATCCACTACTACATTCCAGTCCTGGGAGTCATCCCACCAGTTCTCTGTAATGCCAACTAAATCATATCCCTCTGTCTGCATTAAAATCTCAAGCTCTTCTTATTGCCCAAGCTTTGAGCATGGTACATTGAAGCCCTGCACCTTTGGCTCCATTAAATCTGGCCCTCCCACACTCTGTTAGGTGTGAGCTTCCCTGAGCTCACTGGGTGGTGGCAGTGGGAAAAACCCTTTGCCTCCCCTCCACACTGGCTTTTAGTTGTTCCCAGCACTTTCCCCTTCACCTGACCAAAAGCAACCCCGTGTCTTAGGTCACCACAAGAATGCAAGGTTCAATTGCATATAAGACAATAGAGCTACGATTATCTAGTGTGTTAATTTTTTAAAAGCTTAAACTATTGCAAGCCGTATTTATTGGATGTAGATGGCAAACTAACCCTGCAGTCACACACAATTTTATTTATGTTATTATTTATCTGTTCCTCATGCCAAACACTGGCTATTTCAAAATAACTCAGAGATGACAGACACCAAAACACTGTTCTCTCCCAAGCAATGCAGGAAACAAGTACAGCCAGTTTTGGTTTAAGGACTTCAAGAATTATCTGTACACAATGTACCACAGTCTATTGACAAATTATTGCATTTTATAAACAATGTATGCAATCACCCATTTATTGGGGAAAGCATGATTCAGTTGGGGAAAAAAATCATTCCAAATTTAAGAAATTACTAAAGGCATGTTGTGAATGAGAAATTTGCATCTGGATACATACCCTGGCCAAATTCAGAATATTTGTATTCAACACATTAGAATTCTGAGTGTTGGTACTTGTGTCCTATATATTATAAACCCTGATAAGTGGACCACCCTCTAAAGCAGGCATGTTTGTTTATTTTTAATCATCATGGCTCTTGAGATCATTTAATATAGCAGTTAATAATATAGAAATTTGTTCAGACATATCCTACCTTATAGTACCAATACTATCAAGTCAGCTCACAGAAATACTAAAATCACATTATCAATGAAAAATAAAACCATAAAACCAGCATAATATTTACTAAAACTCAGAGAAAAAAGCAGCAATAAAATTATCCCAGTGTATGCGTAGCTTAAAAATAATAACAAACCTTCCTGACTGCCGTAAGAAAGTCAGAAACACAGAGAGAGAATTCCATGTGCTATTCATTTCATTGCCTACCAGGTATCAGTGGTTCACCATGCAGATTTACTGTGATTATCAGCCAAGAGGAAAGGTATAAATTTTTAATAAATTGAAAAATAAAGTAAGGGAGTGGGTATAACATGTACTGCTCACTACACCTTGTCTGTTTTCTTAATTATGCAGTCATCTGACTGCTTTCAGTTACGCAGTACACTGAGTAAAACAAACAGTCTTTGTACATGTTTGGTTAACACAGTCCCTTAAACATCCGGGATGTCCTCTCAGTGACTATATTTTTAAAAGCTACTCTTTCAGTAATATATACATTGTCCCCAGCAAGAAAAAAGGATGACTGAGTCTTATGCTGAATTGCCTGGTACAGTAGCCACCAATAAAGCAACTGTTCTATCTCTAACTCCTTTATAGTGTGCCCCATCACCAACAGGACAAAGGTCATAATTTAAAAGATTTCCTAGATTTTGATGCAGTTAAATTTTTTAAATAGTATGCACACTTCTTAGGTACTGGAAAGCTTACATTGGAAATAAAAGATGAGCAAGATCTGCATACCATAGTTTGTATGTATGTATTTTGTTTGACTAATGCTGGTGTTGTCTCCAGATAACGCACACACACACACACACACACACACACACACACGATCCAGCACAGGTAATTTCTTGTATTATGACTTTTCCTTTGCTCATACATGTATCTTCAGATACTAAAGAGACATACCTCAAGGATGGGTTTCTATGACAAATAGCTGAAATGTGATCGCCATGATTCTTGCATCACTGCTAAATAATCCGTTCCCACATCAAGACTCATAACTGTCCTGTTACACATATTGGGAGTCCCAAAACAGCTCTGAGAAATCAAGCCTGTGTCCTGTCCATGTTTATATTTTAATCATCAAGACAAATAGGTACCATACGAACACGTGAAGCTGACATACTGTCTATGCAGACTTGCAGCATCTCTGTGGGGCTTAAATTCAAGGCCTTTCACATTACCTACTACGTGAGTCTTTTAACTGGAGATGATCAACAGAGGCATAACATTCAAATCACAAGATGTCATAGTCCTGCTGTATACTGCCTTCGTCAGGCCGCACCTGGAGTCCTCCTGTGTGCAGTTCTGTAGGCCTCACATCAAAAAGGATGTGGACAGAAAGAAGACGGTGCAGAAGAGAGTGATGAGGACGATCAGGGGTCCTGTTCAGGTGACATGTAATGGTGGATTCCAGGAAGGCTACTCTGCACATTTGTATTGCAAGTGCTCCATGTGTGGTGCAATTCTGTACAAGTTCAGAAAACATAAAGAGCATAGTGCTGGGCACATAAGAAGCCTCCACATTCAGAGGCAGTCAACCTCTGAACCCTAGTGCCAGGAGGCAATATCAGGGAAAGACCTCCACCTCTATGCTGTTGTTAGCCTTCCAGAATAACTGGTTGGCCACTGTGTGAAATAGGATGCTAAACTAGATGGGCCACTGGCCTGATCTAGCAGGGCTCTGCTTATGTTCTCATATGCCAAGCATTACATCCTTTGTGTTTTCTGAACATGTATAGAATCGCACCATACTGGAGCACCTGCAATGTGCAGAGTAGCCTTCCTGGATTTTACCATTATATGACACCTGTGAACATTTAAAAGCACTCTTTCACTTTTGTTTCCTTTGGCTATACTGATATTCTACTGATGTTTCCCAAAACAACCCATGAATGCAATGGGCAGATGTGAGTTCCTAAACGTCTTGTGGGCAAGTGCTACAACCAAAGTACTCCCTCACTCGTAGGCATGATTAGGCAGATGCTGAACCCCCATTAGACCCGCAGCAGCAGCAGAGATTCCAGCCTGCCCCTTCTTCTCTCTAAGTGGTGGCATTGGGTCTCCCTGGCAGGATTAGGTCTAGCCACCTCTTCTCCTTCCCTGGCATGTATGCCACCTTCTCAGATGGAGGTAATGGCTCCTCCTCTTCTGCCAGATAGTCAGAGGGCAGTCAGTCAAAGAGCAGCTGTCTACTGCTGCCCTTCCTTCCCTCAGAGGTTTCCCTCGCATCTGAAGACGTGTGCATGCGCATGGAAGCTTATGACGTAATTAAAACTTTGTTGGTCTTAAAGGTGCCCCCGCTGGAAATGGCTTCTGAGGGCTGAGCCCCCCCTCCCCCGGTGCAAGACTCCCTTTCAGCAACATCAAGACTGAGTTAAGGTGCACAGAGACTTGCACAGTGAGTTGACACAACCTCACCCTAAGCAATTATTTGCTGTGCAGCGAGTCTGAGGATCAGGATCTTTTGGATTACTCTGTTTCCTTGTTTGGCTTGGGCGGGCCTGTGTTTTCTGTTTTATACAAATAGGATCAGACATTTGTGTGACATACTAGGCCAGGAAAAAAGAAAAATAATAAATAATGGGAAAGGAAAATATTATTTCTTGGGTCTGTGTTGTACAACCTGTGGAAAGTAGTGAATGCAAAGTCTTGTTGTGCGTTTTGTATTTTTTTTTTTAAATGATGAAACAAATTCTTCTCAAATCTTAGACAATATAGGACCTTTCTATATTGAAAACACAGAATGAGAGCAGCAAAATTGCAGTCATACTAGCAACAACAACAAAGTTTATTATTCCATCAACAGACCTTTCAGTAACACAGTCAATAAAATGAAATTTAGGAATTATACGTTAGATTTGTACATGTCCTTTCAACAACCACGATCTAGTCTCAGTGGTTAAACTGTAAGAGAGCCACTTTTTCAAGGACATTCTCCCCAGCAAGCAAACAAAAGAAGAGTAACTAGCTGTTCTGCTGAATGGCCTGTTGGGACAGCCAAGAGTGGAGCAGTTACACCATCTCAAACTCTTTTATAATTATTACAAAGCAGCAGCACATGGGACACCTCTCTGCACAACAGCCGCATAGTCATTTGAAGGGATGTGCTTGCAACGATCCCCGCAGATTGCGAATGGCAAAACATTGCAATAGGCTAATGTAAAAGCTGTCCCATGTTTAGAGTTAGATGATGGACTTAGATTTAGATTTAGGTGAACAAGGTCTATGTGCCACAGGGTGCCCCTCTGCTTGGCGGCTGCCCAGTCCTTCTGTACGACAGAAAAGCCAAGATAGAAGATCTGTCACTGTTCAATAGGAAGGGTAGGCCATCTGGACCAGGGGCCGTCCTCAATTTCAGTTGGGCTATAAGACCTTTAGCTTCTCCAGTACTTACCCGGAGTAGGAATCCAGAACATCCCGCTCCTACTCCCACTCTGGGGCATCCAGAACATTAACAAAGATGAGTGCCGAGTTCTACATCTGGGTAACAAAAACTAGGAACACAGATACTGGATGGAGGGTACACTTCTGAGTAGCCGTGTGTGTGTGAACAAGGTCTTGGGGCAAGGGTGGACCAAAAGTTAAATATGAGCAGCCAGTGTGATACGGCGACAAAAAAAGGCTAATGTGACCTTGGGTGTGTCAACAGAGGCATAACATCCACATCACAAGATGTCATAGTCCCGCTGTCCACTGCATGGGTCAGGCCGCACCTGGAGTATTGTGTGCAGTTCTGGGGGCCTCACTTCAAACAGGATGTGGACAGAATGGAGTGCCTGGAGACCAAGAAGCCCTAGGAAGAAAGGCTGAGGGACTTGGGAATGTTTAGTCTGCAGACGAGGAGGTTGAGGGGGAACATGATTGCGCTCTTTAAGTATGTGAAGGGCTGTCAGAGGAGGGCAGGGAGCTGTTCCGGTGGGCAGCAGAGGGTAGGATTCAAAATAATGGGTTTAAATTACGGGCGGGAAGGTACCGGATGGATCTTAACGAAAACTTTTTGACAGGAAGAGCTGTGCAAGAGTGGAATCGGCTGCCTGGGGAGGTGGTGAGCTCCCCCTCACTGGCAGTCTTTAAGCAGTGTCTGGACAAACACTCGTCAGGGATGCTCTAGGCTGATCCTGCATTGAGCAGGGGGTTGGATTAGATGGCCTGCATGGTCCCTTCCAACTCTGTGATTCTATGAGTCTATCCTTCAGTGGTCATAGAGCAGTTTTGGTGTCAAAGTTTCTGTAATAATTAAAATGGATTGAAAATGTTTCTGCCATATACAAGCTGCAACATAGCAATCCAGGAATTTGGGTCGCTACTTAAGGCACCTGACACCAGCTTGTATTTCTTTATTCATAATAACTTTTTATAATTTGTTCTTAAATTGGAAATATTAATGAAGGAAAAACACAGATTATTCTTCCTATAGAAGCAGTACATTCCAAGCTTTCATTGTCTAAGATCTGAACACTCTCTATGGAACCAGAAACCTGAACTAGAATACCCTTTTGGTTTGTGTGTTGTATTGATTTCAAAAATACCATGTTGATAACAGGTCCTCAAACTGCTCTATTTTATTAGTCAACCAATCAATCAAACTTTATTGCATTAGCTAAAAAAAGCCATAGCAACAATACAAAGTAAAATGCAGATTTCCAACAAGATAAAATTTGGAAAATAATGAAATAGTAAAATTGGATATTTTAACAGAAGGTGTTAAAATATAAAATCATCATTTAAAAAATTGTCTAATAACAAGGAAGGGAGACCATACAGTCCAGAGATCAATTATTTTATTTATTTATTTATTTATTAGATTTTTATCTTGCCCTCCCGCCGAAGCGGCTCAGGGCGGCTTACAACAATTAAAAACCAGTAAAATTAATACAGAGCATCTAAAAACAGTCAATAACGATAACAATAAAATTACAATAAAGCGGTACAATTTACACATGGCGGCCATCCATATAAATTGCTAGAATGATTGGTCTGGGCTATTGAACGCTTGGCGGAACAGCTCCGTCTTTACCGCTCTGCAGAATTGGTGGAGATCCCGCAGAGCGCGGATTTCATGTGGGAGCTGATTCCACCATATTGGTGCAAATTACAAATGACAGGTGACCCAGGGCAAAGCAGTCACAGGTCAGACATACTTCGGTCAGCCCCCCCCCCTCATCTTTTTATCCTTTCTGATGGTGGCAGCAAATCTGGCCATTTGGGAAAGTAATGAATTTGTGCCTGTCTGCCAATCATATGACTAATTTCTCCTGACCTGACTTTCCTGGGAAGCCGAATGTTATGACCTGCAAAAATCTGTTAAGTTTGGCTCCATATCTTAGATATTGGAATGTGATGTGGGACAAATCCTCAATAAACTTTTGATCAGAGGAGCAAACTCTTTTCCTATATGATATCTCATGAAAACAGCAGTAAAATATCTAAGTGTGCCTTAGTAAATGCCTTTCTGTACTTCCAATTCCTTAAATGGTAAAGTACACAGGAAGAGCCAGAGGAGAGGGAGATAAAAAGGTAAAGGTTCCCTTGCTCAAAAGCCAGTCGAGTCCGACTCTAGGGTTGCGGTGCTCAATTCCATTCCAAAGCCGAAGAGCCAGTGTTGTCCGAAGACATTTCCATGGTCATGTGGCCGGCATGACTAAACACCAAGGCGCACGGAACGTTGTTACCTTCCCACTGCAATTTCTTGCTTTCAAAGTGCTAGGTTGGCAGGAGCTGGAACTAGAGACGGGCGCTCACTCCGTCATGCGGCAACTCGGGTCTCGAACTGTTGAACTACCGACCTTCCACAGCCTGCAGTTCAGCATCTTAACCACTTGAGCCACTGCAGCTCCTGGAGAGGGAGATAGCTGCTATAAAGTATGGATGTTCTCAAACTGTCTATTAGACCTACATTGGTTTGGGCACTCTGGTCTAACAGTCTTTGTTTTATGAGTAGTTTGGCTGCATAAATTCTACTGAGAAGCCAAGGCTAGCCACTAATCTCAATACAAAATACAAGACTGAGCCATGAGTTACCCTTCATCACCAAAGCCAAAATGCCTGGGGATGTACTCAAGATGATTTTCAGCCAGTAATTAATGACTGTTTTATAAATTAAGGTTGTTATTGAGGTTAGAGATAATTCTGCTCTGTTCATAGCTGAGGATGTTGATGGTGGAAAAACTAACAGCCTGTATGCAAATTTGTTTTGAGTAATTTCTAAAGACAGGAGATTTCCAGAGCCCCAAATTGCTGCTCCATACAGAAGGGGGAGTAGTTTCATTTTATAAAATTCTAAAGTTGGAGGAATCAGACAGCCTGCTCTCTTTGTAGAAAATCTAAAAATACCAAGGACATTTTTTTCAAGGTTGTACATACTCGATATGGGCTGTCCAAGAACCAGACCAATTAAACATCACCTCTAAATATTTTAAGCTAGATACCTGTTCTAATGGTTTCTCATTCATTGTCCGTTTATATAAGCTTTTATTAGCTTCATTGACCAGAGGTCTTAAGCCAAATGTACAAACAGCTACTATAAAACACATTACATATAATTACAAGATAATTTAGACCAAACATTTTTACAATAAAAACTAATAAACAGAGTCATAAACAATATTAATAGACAACATTTTATAGACTTCCATAAACTCTATTAAATCCCATGATATTATGGAAATTAATTTTAGAATTTTTAAAAATTTGTATACTCTGGATCAGTGTTCCCTCTAAGCTGAGTTAGTGTGAGCTAGCTCACAGTTTTTTAACCTCCGGCTCACACATTTTTGTCTTAGCTTAGGAACGATGGCTCCAGAACAAACTAATCTATGCAGCAGCCAAATCGCTCGCTCACAGCTTTAATGCCAGTAGCTCACAAAGTAGAATTTTTGCTCACAAGACTTCACAGCTTAGAGGGAGCATTGCTCTGGATTGTCCGTTTATGATAATGCGGTCTTCTACCAAAACCCATAATCTTTGTTTTATCATAATTAACATTAAGTAGGGTGGGTTTTTTTTACAGTAGGAGCTGAACTGTCTCAACAGTAGGAGCTGAACTATTGGCAAGTAGATTCAGTTCACATTCAGGTTGCAGCCAAAAGAAGAGAAAGAACCCTACTCTAAAGAGTACTTTCCCTATCTTAGTTCTTTATTAGTTACAATCATAGATCAGTCACCGTTGATACTCATAGTTATCAGCACATTTGCAAACAATAAAATTCCCAGGCAGCATGGAAGGCTGATTTCAATAGCAGAGATAATTAATAAGACTTGACCAGCTGCTTCCTTGTTGATCTTGCCGAGGGGCAAAATTTGGCCACCTTGGAGGTGATTTTGTTAGAACAACATGAAAGGGGGGAGGGAGATATTAAATTCATCAGATCTGCCTGGAAAATTTAATAGAATTGGAGTTATTAAAAACAGTAATAACATGGGAATAGTATAAAAACATAAACAAGAGAAAGTTAATAAAATTAATAACATAAAATAATGTTCATAATTTATTTTATTTATTAGTATTTTTACCCCGCCCTCCCCGCGAGTGGGAGAGAATTATACAATTTTTTCAGCTAAAATAAATTTATGTTTCCTAGTAGCTAAGCAACAAAATTTTGTCACAACGTTAGTCACTGAGCTCTGAATGTCTTCTAAGAGGAATTTACAATGTGTATTTATATTTAGGATTTTTGGCTCCAATGTGCATCACCTTGCACTTGGCCACATTGAACCCCATTTGCCATGTTGACGCCCACTCGCCCATCCTTGACAGATCCCCTTGGAGTGCCTCACAATCCTCACTGGTTTTCACCACCCTGAACAACTTTGTATCATCCGCAAATTTAGCCACTTCACTGCTTACTCCCATCTGTCAAGGGAGTGCCTCAAAACGGGCTCTGGAAAAGGCCCATCTATAGGATTCATAGGTAATGGGCAACAGTAAAATTAGGCCAAGATTTTATATTTCTGAAGTTCTCAGGTAGCAAAGCTTCTTCATTTTGTGATTCAATATCACGAAGCCCCTGTGCGACAGCTGTTCTTGCCTTGTATAGGCTTCCATAGAAGAGATCTTCTGGGAATTGGCCAATCTGATTTAACTTCTTAAGAATTTGTGTGGACGACTTCTGGTTTATGGCGACACGCAGGCAGACACATCTCCCGGACGCCCTGGGGATGCAATCTGCACACCAGCGTGTAGGAGGGGGTGCGACGGGTCGCAACCCCCCGGAGCCTTGGTAAAAGGCTCCTAGCCAGGGGGCTTTTGAGGGGCAACCTCTTTGCTGGCGCAATGCTGGAGAATTGAGGCGCTCCTCCGCCCCGAAGGTCCTGCCGCTGAGTGTCCGCATGGACATAGCGTCACTGACCAGGTCAAGCATTGGAGATTGGGTGAAAAAACCAATGCCGAGTGTGGCCAGCTGGCTGGCAATGAACTGTGAGTCGGGTTGAAGCGAGTATGATGAATTAAAAAGAAAGCTGCCCCCCTAAAAGAGCGACGGAAAGCGAGCAGGGGAGGGGCACCTCCCAAACGCAGAGACAAAACACAGAAACAAAGAGGGGGGAGCAGAAAAATAAGCATTTAAACCTGTTTTAAGAGACTTACCAGAGCGCAGATAAGGGTTTGGGCGAATATCAGAGACTTTAGCAACTTTCAGAAAAGTAAACAAATCCAAAAAGATGCCGGGGAAGGAACCGGATAAGGACAAATTGCTGAAAGCAAAATTAGTGGGCAGTCCTCGAATGGAAGAGACCACTGAGCTTTCCAAAATGTTGGCAGATTCCTTGCGCCCTCTGCTGGACGAGATGACTAATATTAAGCAACAATTGTCAACAATTGGGCAGAACTTGGCTTCACAGCAGCTACAATTGACTCAATCTTTAAAACCAATGGAGCAAATGACGGAGAAGGTGAAGGACATGGACTCCAATACTAAAAAAGTTAAGAAAAAGGTGCAAAAGCTGGAAATGAAACAAGCTACGGAAGAGTCACAACTTCTACGGCTGCAAATAGAGAAAGCAAATTTGGTCCTACGATTCCAAGGGGTCCCGGAAATTAAAGGAGAGAATCTGAAGCAATGGCTGAGTGAAGCAATAGCCCCAATGACAGATTTGACAGCGGAATATCTTTACCGCGAGATGGATGTGGTCTACAGGTCCTATTCATCATACATTTTAAAAAAATCTGCCTGGGGAAATAGTAGTCAGATTCTCGAAGAGACATGTGAGAGATTCTATTTTGAAAGCAACTATGGGAACACCCTTGAAAATTGGGGACAACAACATCAGGATTTTAAAAGACATCCCATTTGACATAAGACAGAAGAGAAAGAAATATAAAGAACTAATCCTTTTTCTACAAACAAATGGTATCAGTTACAGATGGCTAATTCCAGAAGGAGTCATGTTCGAACTCCACGATAAAAAAGAAAAGATTGTCTATGTTCTTAAAGCACATGATTGTCTGTGAACACAGCAGGGGGAACCAGCTGAGGACAAGAAGGAAGAAGAAGAAAGCAAATCTGATGGTGAGTTGAGCTTGGTGTCTTCTGAGGAGGACGCTCTCTCTGAAAATGGGGCGGCTGCCTCCAAAAGTTCATATAAATTGAGGATAAGAAAAGATAAGAGAAAATAGAGGCTGAAGGACTCTGATGTGTGCCTGAAAATTTTGAAATAACTTTGGGATGCTCTGGGGATTTCTTTAAACAGTTAAATGGTGGCTAAAAGATAATTAACCTAGCATAACCGACTATGTTCAATGTATTATTAGCATTTTAGAATAACATTGAGATAAGCTGATGTACTGATCTCCTACTATTGGGTTTTTAGTCGGTAGTGGGTCTTTTTTCTTTCTCCTTAGATGTAGTTCCCCTTCCTATATTTTCAGTTATGTTTTGTAGTTTGTGAAAAAACCAATTAAAAAATCTCCCCTTAGGGGGATTAAAAAAAGGGTTTGTGTGGACCAGGCAGGGTAAGGGTCCGAGGCTAAAAGGTAAGGTATTAAACCCTTCAGGTTGTAATGAATTTTTAGCCAGAATGTTATAGCCTGTTCCCAGACCTTTGCTTCGACTCCGAGTAGCCCAGCCTCTTGCCTAAGTGTTACATTAGAAGTGCTTCTAGGAACGCCAAATAGAGATCTAAGAAATTTAAATTGAACCCTTTCAAGGGTCTTTAGATTGGCAGAAAGTCTGATTTGTGAACCATGCAGTAGTTGAGCCAATGATTTTGCCTGGAAGGTTTTTAAGGCCATGGGGAGAAAGCTTGCACCATTCCTTCTAAATAATCTAAGAATGGCATTTGCACTTCTCTCTGCCAGGTTAGTTGATGAGGACAGATGTGCTGAGAATTTGGGATTATAAGAAAAAGTAATGCCTAAGTATTGAAAGTTCTTAACTTGATCTATGGCATTTCCTTTAATATTCCAATTGAACTTCCTGAATGAGTTACCAAAACGGGCAATTTTAGTTTTAGCAAAATTAATAGATAGTAATTCGATGTCACATTGCTCTTTAAATTTTATCAGGGCTCGCTTTAGGCCAATCCTTGTCTGGGATAAAAGAACAGCATTGTTCGTCAGCATACATTAAGATTGGAACCTTTCTGCTACCTGAGAATGAGGGAGCATGAGTATCAATTGAATGAAGGCATGTGATTAAAGAGTTAACATAGATGTTAAATAAGAAGGGAGCCAAAAGGCAACCTTGTCTGACTCCTTTTTGCACTGGAATTCTTTTTGATAATTTCCCATCTTGTGTGAGTCTTATTTGGATGTCATTATTTTCGTGCAGTTAAATTAATAGAAGCAATAGCCTTCTATCGATACCCATGTCAGCCAATTTGTCCAAAAGTCTTCCCCTAGAAACAGAGTCAGAGGCTGCGTTGAGGTCCACAAAGGCCGTGTATAAGGTAGTCTTCCAATGTTTCACATATTTAAAAATAAAATAATCTAGGACTAAGCAATGATCAATAGCGTGTCCAGGTGTGAAACCAGCTTGTTCAATTTCAAGTAAGTTGCTATGGTCTAGCCATTCACACAGCTTCTGACAGAGGTGTTTAGTATATAACTTACAAATCACATTCAGAAGACTAATCGGTCTTGTCCCGAGGGCGAGCCTCCCCAGGGATGGCCGCCGCCACTCGGGACTCTGACGCTCCCAACCCCCCATGTCCACGGTACTTACCAGAAGGCAAGGCCAACCCACTCCAACGCCGCTAGGTCCCCCAGGTCCCGTCGGAGCGACTGCCGACGGCTTGGGCGACGACGCCCCAGACGAGCAATGGGTCCCGCGGAAGGAAGCCCATGGAGGAAAACAGGGAACCACGCCGGGCCGCCCACGGCCCAGAGCAGCTTGGGGATGGGGAAACACAAGGCCAGCACAGCCATCAGGCCAGGAGAGAGAGAGCTGGGAAGACGCCACACCCACAACTCAGCGTCCCGGCATAAGAAGAACGGGCGGGGCCTGTGGGAAGGACAGGGGTGGAGCACAGGGGGAAGACAGGTGACACATAGGGGGAATAAAAGGAGGAGGCAGAGGCCAAGGAGGATGAGGTACTGGCGACGTGATAAACGACAAGCTGAGAGAGAGGGCGTTTTGTCGGACCGACCGAGGGAGAACGGAGGGTGGTGATGTAACTTCCTCCTCTCCCAATAGTCTGAGGCCTCTGCGGTTCAGGCTGCAGTACTCAGGATCGAGTGAGAGCGACAAGGGGTCGTCCAGCTCGTGTGACAGGTCTGTAGTTCAATAGATCATAGGGGCTACCCTTTTTAAATAAAGGAACAATTATAGCCAAGCATCTATATAGGAAAAAAGATTAACCAAGACTGGAGCCCACCAATCTATGTGCAATTTTAAGAGCTTAGCAACTTTAAGTTACCACCTGGTGCTTTTCCAGATTTCAGTTGTGATATTAACAAAGGAGTTTCAGATACGGAGACTGGAGGCCACTGTGTGGACTGATCTAGAAGAATATCAGGAGGAGCAAGATATTTTGTTGTTGTTGTTCAGTCGCACAGTTGAGTCTGACTCTTCGCAACCCCATGGACAAGATCACGCCAGGCCCTCCTGTCTTCCTCCGTCCTCTGAAGTTTGCTCAATTTCATGTTCGTTGCATCAATGACACTGTCCAACCATCTCATCCTTTGCCGTCCCCATCTTCTTTGACATTCAGTCTTTCCCAGCATCAGGGTCTTCTCCAGTGAGGGCTCCCTTCTCATTGGGTGGCCAAAGTATTTGAGCTTCAGTTTCATTATCTGGCCTTCCAGGGAACAGTCAGGGTTGATTTCTTTTAGGATTGACTGATTTGATCTTCTTGCAGTCCAAGGAGGGACTCTCAAGAGTCTTCTCCAGCACCATAGTTCAAAAGAATCTATTCTTCGGCGCTCGGCCTTCCTTATAGTCCAACTCTCGCAGCCATACATGACTACTGGGAATACCATTGCTTAGACCATGCGGACTTCTGTTGGCAGGGTGATGTCTCTACCTTTTATCATGCTGTTGAGGTTCGCCATCACAAGGTACTGCTGATCCCTAAATAAGCTGTTATAATGCTCTTCCCATGCTTCTGCAGAGATAGGATTGAGGGCATTGGAAGTCTTGATATGTATATTGGAGATGATTTTCCAGAAGCTGACATTATCTTTTTCTCTAGTGGCCTTAACAAGGGATTGCCATAAAAGGGAATCAGCAGCTCTTTTTTTGGCTTTTAACAGCGCCTTATATTCCTTTTTTAAAGTTGTAATTCTAATTTAGCAGTTAGATTTGGATTTCCCTATCACAAATGGCCAGCTTGTCCGGCATCATGTGTGTGGACGTATGAGGGCATTGTGCCTACAGGAGAGACCTGCAGAGACATGGTCTTTGTGGAGTGAGTGAGAGGACAAAGGGAGAGAGAGGGGAGGGGTCAGAGAGGGCAGCTCCCAGGTGAGGACAAAGAGAGGCACCCCATGCAAGGAGATAACACCTGTGACACCCTTAGAGTGATGTAGCTCCCCCCCCGCCCACAATGTCTGGCCGTGCCCTCCCTTCTGAAGTGGCCAGTATGTGCCAGAACTTCCATCCTTTCTTTCTGAGTTAATGGCAAGGAAAGCTCTTGCCAGGACTCTTTTATTGAGGCAAGGTTTCCCCCTCTCTGAGTTGGCGTTCGTATTTATTATAGAGCTCAAAGATTTAGGTAAGCTGTTTGTCTTAGTTGTTTGTTCAAATGTGAGCACTCTCTATCAAAACAGTTGTTCTTAAATTGCCCTCTTCCATTTGATATTCTGATGTTCTGATGTTCTTGACCACTCTTATGCCCTTCTGGTTATAATAAGTGAATCCCCCATGTTTATCTCCCTCAAAGTTACCATTTAATATTGCAAAGCTAAGCTTGTTGACCAGTCAGCTCAATGTTTGTTAACCATGTTTGTTAACCAAGGAGTCTTTTGTATTCCTCTTGCCATTATAAAGATCATCATCATAGGCATTTCCCATAATATTTATGCTACCATTCCCAATATGAGCATAAAAGTTGACTAACAATATTATTTGTGCCTTGGGATATTTAACCTTAAGTTAATAGATGTGATTTTCCAAGTCAGGCCAACAGTTGCCTTAACAAAAGGATGAGGAATGGGGAGGAATATAGAAGAAGAAGAATGGCTTGTCTCCTTTCTCCAAGGTCGGGGACAGAGGGTGGCGTTAGGGGAGCAGACATCCCAGGGGTACCCGCAGGTCTGAGGGGTTCCTCAAGGGGCGGTACTGTCCCTGATGTTATTTAACATCTACATGCGCCCCCTCACCCAGATTGCCCGGAGGCACAGGCTAGGGTGCCATCAATATGCAGATGACACGCAGCTATATCTGTTCCTGGGTGGTCAGTCCAACTCTACCCCAGATGACCTGGAGCAGGCGCTTCGTGACGTGGAAGGCTGGCTTAGTCTGAGCTGATTGAAATTGAATCCAACGAAGACGGAGGTCCTGTGCCTGAGTGGGAGCGGATCGGAGGTAGGGATCCCACTCCCGACCTTCGATGGGGTACCATTGGTGCCAGTGCCGAGGGTCAGGAGTTTGGGAGTGCTCCTGGATGCCGCCTTAACAATAGAGGCCCAGATAGCAGCCACTGCCAAGGCAGCCTTTTACCAACTGCAGCTGATTAGGCAACTGGTTCCCTTCCTCGAATGCAATGACCTGGCAACAGTGATTCATGCTATGGTCACCTCGAGATTAGACTACTGCAACGCTCTCTACATGGGGCTGCCCTTGTCTCAGATCCGGAAGCTACAGCTAGTGCAAAATGCGGCAGCCAGGCTGTTGAGGGGTCTCTCTATACAAGACCACATCCAGCCTGTGCTGAAGGCATTGCACTGGCTGCCAATAGCTTACCGGATTCATTTCAAGGTGCTGGTTTTGACCTTTAAAGCCCTATATGGTCAGGGGCCTGCCTACTTGAGGGACCGCCTTTCCCCACATGTGCCCCAGAGAGCACTGAGGTCAGGGACACAGAATCGCCTGTCTCTCCCCGGCCCAAGAGACGCCAGGTTGGCCACTATTAGAGCCAGGGCTTTTTCAGTGGCGGCCCCATACTGATGAAATGAGCTCCCGGATAACATCAGGGCCCTGCAGGACCTCCTACAGTTCCGCAGGGCCTGTAAAACGGAGCTCTTCCACCAGGCTTTTGATTAGGAGCCGCCACTGATGAATGTGCGACCAAAACACTCTATGGTCCATATGAAACACCAGTGGATACTGCCTCCCTCTATGGGATTGTATATTGAAGCCGCCATCATCTGCATTGCTCTTGTTAGAATTTTATGATGTTAGGTAGTTGTTTATTATTTTATTGTATTTACTGTTTTATTGCTTTTAATGTTTGTTCGCCACCTTGAGCTGGTTTTCTGGCAAGGTGGGATACAAACTGAAAATAATGAATAATAAAAAATAAAGAAGAAGAAATTGGATTTATACCCCACCCTTCACTACCTAAAGGAGTCTCGGAGCGGCTTACAGACTCCTTTCCCTTCCCCTCCCCACAACAGACACCCTGTGAGGTAGGTGGGGCCAAGAGAGCTCTTGACAGAAATGGCTCTTTTTTCAAGGACAGCTCTTGTCAGAACTACGGCTTGCCCAAGGTCATCCAGCCAGGCGCAAGTGGAGGAGTGGGGAAACAAACCCTGTTCTCCCAGATTAGAGTCCTCGCACTTAACCCACTACGCCAAACTGGCCAAAATAACTTGAACTTCAAAAGTCAAAAGACAAGCCATTGCTAAGGATCTTAAGGGAAGAAGCAATGCTACATCACATTTCAGTGATGTAGAAATCAAACATGCCAGGCCCCCACTAGGGCATCCTTTAGTAGTTGGGGGTGGCGGCATTGAGTGTGTGAGGAGTCCATTTAATATCAATTTTGATGTTAACTTGGTCTCTTGGATAAAAATCACATCATAATATCTTGTAAACTGTAAGAATGTGGGGTCGTGGATTTTATTTGACCATCCAGTCACATTCCATGAGATACACTTTAGATAATGCTCTCTCTGGGTCTCACTTTTGTCAGCTTAGTTTCTCTATTTTGTCCATGGTCTCTTCAGAATCAACTAAGATTGACCCATTTTTGTATATGGGCACTGAAGACAAATTAGAGGGCTCTGTGGGGCCTACAGGATGGGGGCCCACTGTGCCAGTAGTCAGCTCCTTGTGCCCTTCCCGCCAGGAAACACCCCCCGGGCAGGGGCATAAAGTTACACTGGAGGAAACCAGGGCCTGTCCCATCGGCGGGAATGGACCTGCAAAAACCTGTTTCCCACGCACTGGTGCCGCCTCGGCTACTCAGCTCCTTGGAGCTTATAATGCCCACTGCTGCCATGGATGATCACCTCCCTCCCCTCGTATGCCAAGCCTCCCCCAGCACCCAGTCACCCCCCCCCCAAAAAAAGAAGGTGCAGTGTGGGCACACGAGCACCTATTAGGGCAGTTGGTACAGGACTCTGTCTTGCTGCTTCTCGGGTTGGGGACTTTGCGCAAATGGCGAGGCACCTTGGTGGTGGTGACAGCACAGGGATGGCAAATGGGGAGCACTTAGCCGTCACGGCACATAGGGAGCATTTTGTCCTGCCTCCGCTCCTATTCCAGACCCACACCGGTACACGGACCTTGGAGTCTGGACCACCGTGGGCTTGCGAGTGCTGACAGTTCCTCTCCCCTCTTGGCCTGCCCCGGCGGCTAGTGCTGCATCCCTGTTTCCTGCACTCGAGGGCAGCCTTGAGCAGGGCGCATGGTTTCCTGTGTGGCAGCAGCATGACGGACATTGAGGAGCCCTGGCACAGAACCCCAGGGGAGGTCATTTCGGGGGGGGTCATCTGCCAGCTGTCTACATGAAGTCCATGGGAAAGGGTGGGGCATGTTGATCCATTCTTGCAGCCAATGTGACCTGAGAGGCAGCTTGACTGGCCAGCCATCTCTCCCTTCCCTAGGTGGCCCACAGCCTCCAGCTGCAGGCGGAGGAGAGGACAAGTGCCCGTCATACAAAAGCCCCCCCAGTGGCATGCAGCCAGGAGACATCATCTCATGAGGACACAGGCAGGTCTGTGTGAGGAACTGCCACACCCCTTAATTGCAGGGCTGGTTTTGTGAGTCCATGGGATTGGCCAACACCTAGGCCAAAATAAACAGCTGGTGTTGGCAGGACAATGAGCCTACGTTCCTTCCCCTTCAATAGCATCTCTCACAATACAAACCTGCCTGGTGGTAACCTAGTCAGTTCCTGAATCAACGAGATAATTTCATCTCCTATGGTCCTACCCTATTAGCATCACCTTCAGAATAACTTAAAGACCCTGAAACCGTGCCACAAATGTGTGGACATTTTAAGAATGAAAAGACTTGCTTTCAGACTGCATTTCAGATTCCAGGGAATGCTCCACCACCACCACCGCAAAAGGAAAAGTACACAGTCCCTTCTCCTTTCTCCCCCCCCCTTTTCAGGCAACCCTCCTTTGTCTCTCTCGGTCTCTCTCCATCCTTCTCTCTCTCTTTCTCCCCATCGTTCCCACTCTCAACTGACTCTCCTCCTTTCTGAGCTTTCTCACACGTCCTCCTCTGCTCATTCAAAGTTCCCGCTGTGGCATCAGTCCTCCCCGGCCAGTCAACCACCGTCTCCTTTTGCTCCTAGGCCTTGTGCTGCTCCCCCCCCTCCCTCCCCCCTCCCTGTTCTAGCCCCTTTTCCTGAGCCCTTTTCTTTTTTCATCCCGCCCCCCTCCCACATACCCCTTCTCTTCCTTGATCCTCTTATTCCACTTCTTTCCTGGAGACATCACACACACACATCCATGGGTGGGTTCCATTGCAAAATAAAGGGTTGGATCCAACCAGCTTTCCTGCTTGTGAAAAAAGGGAAGTTCACCAAGAAAGATCATCCTTTGATCACTAAAAATGCTTTCCTGGGGAACATGGGACTTGCATAGTGGGACACATTAAGGAGGTGAATTGGCCAAGAAGAAGCAAAAAAGCTTGCTGGATCTAACCCAAAGACAGAGATTTTACCACCACTACCCCATTAAGTTGCTTGAAGTGATGGTTCTGTTGGCTCACACTGGCTACATCCTACTTCCTTCACCTACCTTCCCATTCAATGCAGTTAATTAGCTGAAGAGATTGTATTTTTTTAGTGTTCTTTAATTAGTCTTAATTACAAAGGAGGTGGTTAAGGGATTACAAAGTGCATAGCTGAGAGGAGCTCTTACATGCTCTTCCTTTCATACTCAGATTTTGGTCCGGAATTTTCAACAAAATTGCAGCTTTCTCAGATGATCCCGTGATTACAACTGTGAAGATGAATAGACACTCTACTTCCCCTGGGCCACAAGGAGGTCAAGCAAAGAGCAAAGTGGAGAATGAAGACTCAGTAGCACAACTGAATATTTTCACAAAAGCACAGGAATTCTTTCGGGTTTGTGATGTGGAAGGCAAAGGGTTCATAACTCGCCATAACATGCAGGTAAAACAACACAATCAAATTCACCTTGAAATTTTACTTCAAGTTAACTTCAGTGGCAACTCTGCTCCAAAGTTCTATCCAATTTTCCCAGTGCAGGAAGAGTTTCTTCATCATATGTAGCGTCTCAACAGAACACTGTTTTTGAGAGATGTAGGATGATAGCCATGGCACAGCTCGATAAATTATCTACAATAAACTTTTGTCGGTTCCAAGTAATGTTGTGTAGACTAAGACATTGTGCTGATCTTATCAAATATCAGTTTTGCTTCACTCAAATTTCTTCTGATGTTTTTTGTGAACTGCTTTTAGACAAAGTTCAGTGACAAGTCTTGTCTTTAAAGAAATATGTAGACATCTTTGGCTATAAGCTAAAAGTGGGATATAAACATTCTCAGTAGTAAAACTAAGTGATAAAATGATGTCAATAAAAACAGCAGCATAAAAGAATTCATTCCAGAGGTCAAGACTGTAGAGCATTGTTAAAATGCTGAAGAGGATGAAAACATTTTTAAACTAATAGCCTGAATGAAAATAAATATTTTGCACCTAAAAGCCAATAAAGTAGGCACCAGGTGAAGAACATTTAACAACAGCAATGTCACCAGTGAGAAGGCCCTGTCATTGGTTGTCACTTGCTTCACTTCCATGGATGAAGCACAGAGAACAGAGCTTTAGATATAGTTCTTAGTGGATGAACAGGTCAGTATGAGAGAAGTCAAGGGCCCCAGTTCCAAGTTATGTAGAGCTCTAAAAGCACCAGCGCTTTGAACTTTGCCTAGTAACAAGCAGCCAGTGCAGTAGGGGTGTACATTTGGTTTATCCAAGTCAACCCCCTCCCTCCTGAAAAATACCTTACTGGTATTTTTCTTGGTATTTTAAGCCAAATTCAAATTGAAGAATCTTTTCAGCTACAGGTACTATCTATACTGGAAAAAGCCAAAATTATTCAGCTTTTATTCGGCTTTTTTCCAGCAATACCGAATAGCGGCTCTGGAGAGGTTACACTTACCTTCCATTTCAGACTCTTTCTCATCGTTTGCTCTGGTTTTCAGGGCAACAGGAGGGAGGGAAAGGATGGATCTTTGTAGGCCAATGTCAAAAGCTCCTTAGGGGTAGCTTAGAGCCAAATCACTGCAATGCATTTGCAAATGGTACAAAGCACAAAAAACCGCTGGCTAAAGATAAACAAAAATATATATATAAGAATAATACTTACTGCCAAAATTCAGTAATTCAGAAATATAACTACGGTATACAGAAAGATAGAAAAATAAAGTCTCAAAGATTTCAGTGTGTCTCACTCCAGTTGTATTGTAATATCATAGTACAACCTGACACGCATTCATCATGGAGCGGGACTCATATAGTTCCTGGATAATCCAAACATTCTTGAATTTCATAAGCCATAGAGACGCATAGTCCGGATGCAAGCTGCCGCGTTTTGAATAATTCTTTTTCAAAACCAATAGGCTATAGTGGGACCCAATCTCAGTAGAAGCACATACAAAAGCCAGTATATCCAGTCACAAAGGATCACGGGTGGCTGGCTTTTGCTTCAGCTGCTGCTCTGAGCCTGACTCTCTCTGCTGCCTGAGGGACTCTGTGGACTTCAGATCAGATCCATTCCTACCAGTCTGCCTGGAGAAGACTGAAGACAGCGACTGGTTTGATGTATGATAACAGCAGGTTTTTTAAAAAAAACCTTTTCTTATTTTACTGCTAGTTTGTCTTTTGGCTTGGTTAGGTGGGTTCTGGGGTGGTGGGGGTGAGGCCTGCCTGGCATAGGGCCTCAGCTCAGGCCTTTTCCTGGTTGCAAAAAGCCCCCCCACACTTCATTTTCTACTGCAGATATTCTCTGGGACGTTCTGCTGGGCTTGTATGTCCCCCCCCCCATTGGAAACAATGGAGGATGAGGGCACTTTCTTTGGGTGCCCATAGAATTGAACCCCCTGGTCCAATATTTTTTTTTAATAACTTTTTATTAATTTTTCAACTTTTAACAAAAGAAAAAACAAGTTCCAAATACAATATAACATAAACCAATATTGTCACTGTACAGAATGTGTTTCTAAAGCATAACACAAAAACAGCGATATATAATGAGAACAGTAACGATAAGATAACCCAGAGAATAAACGTTTAACAAGACTCCAGCTGTAGATTTGGTGCCATACCAGTATTGTTATTTGGGAATATCAGTAAGTACCGATATTTTTCGAGTCCAATTTCTCCTGAATCTGAAAAAACATTTTTTTCCCTTGCACACCCCTATAGTGCAGTGCAAAGGTGATGTGATATCTGTATCCAAACCCCGACAGCAATCTGGTCACTGTATTTTGGACCAGATGAAGTTTCCAGACAGTGTTCAAAGACATTCTCACACAGAGAGTGCGCTGCAATAGCCTTAAATGATGAGTATGAAGATTTGTATCCTGCCTTTCAGCCCAGTCAGGGGCCACCAAGACATTTAACAACTAAAAACAGAGTAGTATACAAACTCACCTTAAAACAAATTAAAAACCAGAAAGAAATACATATACATATATTTAAAAAAAGGAGGAGAGATTATTAAGAGGTAAAACAAACAAACCAAAAAACCAAAAGTCTTCACCCACTGGGCAGAAGATAGTGACAGAAGGGGACAGAGATCCTTGAAGAGAGAGTTCCATAACCTTGGCCACACGACCAAAAATGTCCTCTTTCAGGTTGCCACCTGATTAGCTTCATATCCACCAATGCTGATAAAGGGGATATAAGCGACAGAGGAGACCTGAGCCTCCCGTAGCAGACTGGGATACAGGACTACTCATAAACTAAAAACCTCCCCTTTTCAGGGGTAGTGCATCCTTCTCCAAGACAGGGGCCGTTTCCACAGTATAACCTGATTGTGAATTTGCTTCACTTGCTCTGCACTAGGGCTTCTTCTTCGTTGTTTTTCCAGTGTCCGACCCACTGATTGAGTTCCGCAATCAATTTGAATGGGGGCAAAGCTGCCTCCCATCATGCAGCATGTCTGTGATGTGACCTCTTTTCCCACCCCACTGCCATAAGCCATACGTGCTGACCCCGCCTACCACCCTCCTTCTGTCTCATCTAGAAGTTGCATATTTTTGCTGCAATTTCCCCATCATTTACTTAGATTGTGCCTCTGTGTGTATGTTTGTGTGTGTGCGCACTTCAAGGAATCCAAACCAACTGTTCAGTTGTCATGAGCTGGGAGGGAAAGTGTAGCTTGGGAATGTCTCTTTTCAACAAAGCAAAATGAGGCAGAATAAGCATTTGAGCAAGATCTTTGGCAGGCAGACTCTCCATACGACCTGGAATACATTTTAAAAAATCCTACTGCAAACGTTACAGGAGCAATCTAAAATTGGGGAGGGGGATGCTTTGGAGGAATGCAAGCTGCTGAGCAGGTTATAATGGCCAAAATTGTGTTCAAATGCAATAAAAAAAATTTAAGCCCATCAGAATCCCAGCTGAGACTCAATCATATAACCTTCTGGTTACTAGATAGATACTTTAGGCGATCATGTCACAGCACTATCTGCTATTTGTTGTTGTTCAGTCGCACAGTCGAGTCCGACTCTTCGCGACCCCATGGACCAGATCCCGCCAGGCCCTCCTGTCTTCCGCTGTCCTCTGAAGTTTGCTCAGTTTCATGTTCGTTGCATCGATGACACTGTCCAACCATCTCATCCTTTGCCGTCCCCGTCTTCTTTGACCTTCAATCTTTCCCAGCATCAGAGTCTTCTTCTCCAGTGAGTGCCCCCTTCTCATTTGGTGGCCAAAGTATTTGAGCTTCAGTTTCATTATCTGGCCTTCCAGGGAACAGTCAGGGTTGATTTCTTTTAGGATTGACTGATTTGATCTTCTTGCAGTCCAAGGGACTCTCAAGAGTCTTCTCCAGCACCATAGTTCAAAAGAATCTATTCTTCGGCGCTCAGCCTTCCTTATAGTCCAACTCTCGCAGCCATACATGACTACTGGGAATACCATTGCTTTGACCATGCGGACTTTTGTTGGCAGGGTGATGTCTCTACTTTTTATCATGCTGTTTAGGTTCGCCATCGCTTTCCTCCCAAGGAACAGGCGTCTTTTAATTTCATGGCTGCAGTCACAGTCTGCGGTGATTTGGGATCCCAGGAACGTGAAGTCTGTCACTACTTCCACAACTTCCCCTTCTATTTGCCAAGGAGTGCTGGGACCAGATGCCATGATCTTAGTTTTTTTGATGTTGAGCTTCAAGCCCACTTTTGCGCTCTCCTCTTTTATCCTGAGCAAGAGGCTCTTTAGGTCCTCTTCACTTTCTGCCATTAACTATCTGCTATAGTAGATAGCAGAAAAGCCTTTAGAATCGGAAACAAGCTAATTACCTGGAAACTGTTCCGTGGTATTGTGACCCTGGTGGGTGGAACATGCAAATGTGGAGGGGAGGGCGGGCCTAGAACTGAAAAACACTGGATGAGCAAATATTTTTCCACTAGGTTGGCATGAGTTCAATGGTGGGATTGGAAAATCTTCCCAGAAACAGGAGATTCCAATGCTCCAAGGCAAACTGCGTTTTTGCACCTGGGAGGGCAAAATCATCTGTGGAAACTAGGGACAGCAGTGGATGAATAGAAGTGCAGGCCCAGGGAAACTTGACACAGTGGAATCAGTCAAGCTGATCACACATTCCTTGAGGAGATCGATTATTAATCAAGAGCACCTGAGTCTTGTCTAGACTGACATCTGCTATTGGCCATCATCCATGCCATTACTTTCTCTAGGAATTTTTCCAGGACTGCCAGGGAGAAATAGAGATACGTGTTACTTGCATACTAGATCATCTTCACTATTTTTGAATTAGATGTCTGTTTTCCCTTCCCTTTGTCCTTTAGCACAGAATCTCCATCTGTTATGCATCAAAGAGTCAATGCAGATATTTGACCTGCCGCTGAATTGTTAAAAAGCTGGTCTGTGTTTGTGGAATGAGTGTGCCCACCCATATTTGAGCTGGGTATTTGCAAGTATAAATGTACACACAATATGCACATTACCTCTGGTTCTTTAGTGCTTTTTGAGAGTGGCAGCGTCTGGAGGTGGAGGTCGGCAGCGGGCATCTTGAGCCTCTTTAGAACACAGCGAAAGAAGGGCTGGGAAAGGACACCAAATACCAAGCAGTCCAGTGAGAGGATGGCTTCCAAGATGAGAGGCAGTTTGGTGTAGTGGTAAAGAGTGGCGGACTCTCATCTGGGAGACCCGGGTCTCATTCCCCACTCCTCCTCCACGTGCAGACAGCTGGGTGACCTTGGGTCAGTCACAGTTCTCCCAAAACTGTTCTCTCAGAGCTCTCTCAGCCCCACCTACCTCACAGGGTGTCTGTTGTGGGGAGAGGAAGGGAAGGAGACTGTGAGCTGCTCTGAGACTCCAAGTGAAGGGCAGGGTAGAAATCCAACTCTGATGATGGAGGAGGAGGAGGAGGTCATTAGGAGTGTGCAGAGACAGATTTATTCATCAGTAAAAACAGTTATCATCAAGTTATCTGTATATAGAAACTATACTTTTAGATTGACTATTTTAAAAAGCACTCTTATGTTAAACTAGATAATTTCAATCTCTGTCTTGAACTCTATTTTGAGTGTCACATTCTTTATTTATATTGAAAATTTGTATAACCAAATAATTATTTGCTGTTTCAGAGACTTCATGGAGAATTACCCCTTAGCTTAGAAGAACTGGAGAAAGTATTTGATACACTGGATGCAGATGGCAATGGTTCACTTACTCCAGAGGAATTCACCTCAGGATTCAGTGAGTTCTGAAATGCAAACAGCACTCCAAAAACCTTTCACCTGACGTTATGCTACGCAGATATAGAATTAGGCAGTGTTAGAGGTCTGTTGTGAGTAGAATACGGCCTTGGTCAGCTTCCAGAGCCTCTCTAGCCCTTTGTATGTCATTGTAACAGTATACCACCAAAAGCCCTTGTGTATCCACATCACAAGATGCCATAGTCCTGCTGTACACTGCATTGGTCAGGCCACACCTGGAGTATTGTGTGTAGTTCTGGAAGCCTCCCTTCAAAAAGGATGTGGACAGAATGGAGTGGGTGCAGAGGAGAGCGACGAGGATGATCCGGGGCCTGGAGACCAAGAAGCCCTGTGAGGAAAGGCTGAGGGACTTCTTGGGAATGCTCAGTCTGGAGGAGAGGTGGGGACATGATTGCTCTCTTGAAGTATGTGAAGGGCTGTGTCACTTAGAGGAGGGCAGGAAGCTGTTCTTTTTGGCAGCAGAGGAGAGGACTCGAAATAATGGGTTTAAACTAAGGGCAGGAAGGTATTAGGAAAAACGTTTTTACAGTCAGAGTTGTGGAACAGTGGAATCAGCTGGCTTGGTGTCAGATCCCACAGCCAACAACGTAGTACACACTTTCAGGAAAGGTAATACTTTTATTGAAGACCTATAGATGCGTTGACATAGTCACTGTTAAGAATGGCATAATAAGATATAGGGTATTCGTCTGCACACACACACACACCACTGCGCTGGCCAATGAGGCACCCTCCCGCACGCGTGATGAAGCTAGCAAACGGTTTCTAGCCGAAGCTGGGAACTCGCCTTCTCCCACGGCTCCCTGGAAGAAAGCAGACAACACAACTCCCACCTGCACATCGTTACAGATAAGCATTTCAGCACGAAGCACAGAAAGGAATGCAATAGGAATTGCACTGCCTCTGCCTGACCCTCCCGACCCCCATGGCAGCATAGCTGACACTAGGGAGGCGGTGAGCTCCCCCTCACTTGGCAGTCTTGAAGCAGCGTCTGGACAAACACTTGTCAGGGATGCTCTAGTAGGCTGATCCTGCATGGAGCAGCAGGGAGCTCAACTGAATGGCCCCTTCCAGCTCTGTGATTCTATGGTTCTATCTCAGAACTGTTGCCTCCCATGCAAAGAAAAAATCTGAGTGCTCCCTCACCACCTCCTGCCCCACATGAAAGCACAGTTTATGACGCCATTTAATCCTGCAGCCAATCATAGGTCATATAAACCCCAGCCAGGACATCGGGTGATAAGGTGGGTGACATGTGCCTATATTGCTCTAGCCTCATGTCACGCACACTTAGAGCACAGACACCCAAGAGGGAGCCTCACTGTATCCCACACAGGCAAGCCTCAAACTCGGGCCACTATAAATCTCTCTCTTCACCCCCATGTACCTCTACAGCCCTGCATCCCACATCAGTGGCTGGCAGTGCAAGGAGGAGGGGCTCAGAGGCATGCCTCCCTCTCCTGCAAGTGCTCAGCCACACGCTCCAGAGTATTCACCAGCCACTGCACTGGAATCTGTGCTCCTGCTGACCAAACACATAGGATGTCCGTTGCTTTGCAAGACCAGCGATGCATGGAGCAGTGCTTGTGATTACATTTCTTACAGGCTGTGTAATGAATTTGCTTGTTGTAATGATCAACCAAAGTAAATAATTATGCAGAATGTTCTATCCGCAGATCAGCATTTCTATTCTTGCAACTCTCCCTAATCCCGTCCTTTCCAAAAGTGGGAGGCCCTGGACTAATTAACTTTCCTGAAACCTGTTTTTTAATTCTAGTCTCTGTTTCCATTGGCTAACTAATTCCCTCTGGGATTAATTGAAATTCGCAACACGGTTAATAATAATAAGTGTTACTAAATTCTGCTCCTCTTTCTGCTCTTGTAGCAACATTTTCACTCAGAGTGAGATCAAACATTTCCCCTATTTTTCAAAGTTTGTTTGCTCATAGTTTTATTGTTCACTTCCCTCTTTTATGCCATATCCATTTCTTTGGCAATGGCTTTGGGTGATAAATGTTTTAGTAGGATTCCAAGTAGACATGCTTAGGATCGTTCTCTTAATCTGTTCTTATTTGCAGGCCAGTTTTTGCTTGGGCAAAACGTATCAGTCTCTGAAGTGCAAGGCTATGGAACTGAAAGCATGCATCAGTCCAAATGGACAGGAAACTGGAAGGACAGCAATGAGGAGGAAGACGAAGATCATCAGTTTTCAAATCTTATGGGGAAGCTTGGTGCTAATAAGGTCTTAGAAGAGTAAGTACTGTTGCAAAACATCAGAGTGCCAAGAAAATCGTGTGATGCAGCTCTTGCTCGGTTGTACTATTTAGCCTAAATGGGTAATATATTTCTAATGCTCTCCCATATAACCACGATGGACACATTATAACAGGACTTAGCATTTTGAGTATTTATTTATCTTCATTTATATCTTGCCTTTTTGCCCCCATAAGGGCCACCAAAGTGGCTTACAAATGAAGAAATACATAAGAAAAATCACATCTTAAAAACCATTTAAACCAACAAGAAACCCATCATTAAAGCCTAGCTCCAGATAGTAACCGAGCTGCAATGTTCTGTATCAAGTGGAGTTTCTGGGCTGACTTGAAGGGAACACCTACGCAGAGTGCATTATAATAGTTTGTCCTCAAGAATACTCTGGGATGTGGCTGGATCAGCCAGGTCAAGGTAAAGAACAATCATTTGGGCTAATTGAAGAAAGCATTTTTTGCAGCATCATTAACTTACTTCTTCAGTAATAAGGCTAGATTCAGTAATGACCTCAGTGCGCGTCAGGTGGACCCCATCAAATGTGGGAAGCACACTGTCTTTCAAGGCCTCGGCCTCCCTAATTAGCATCAACTTTGCCTTCTCGGGATTCAGTTTCAGCTTGTTCACCCTCAACCACAGCAAACAGTTAGTAACTCAGGTCCTCTACACTGTCACCAGGCAATTCGGATAAGGAAATGTAGAGCTGGGTGTTATCAGCATATTGATATTCTCAAATACAAATGATTTCTCATAAGGGCTTTGCATAGACATGCAGTAACATGGAGGATAAGACTTAGGACTCTGCGATCCCACCAGAAAGGCTCGACACTGCTAAAAGCTGATCTCCAACAGGAACCTTCCAAGTCCAGTCCATAAGGAACTGGTTAAGCACTTCCCTTAATCCCTGGTTCTGCCTCCAGACTCTTCAACAAAATGGCATAGTCCACAGTATCAAAGGCTTCTGATAAATACAGTAAGAGCAACAAACAGGCATGTCTATTGTCTACATTCAAGCAGAGGGCCAAAGTAGACGTCCATTGTTTTTAAGAGTTGGGTTCAGGTTCCCCACAGCCACACAGCAGCTACAGTGAATGGCTGTTAAAAAAATAAAGCAGCACTCCCCCCCCCATGGCCATTTTCCACATCAAAGCAGTGCTGGGGGGGAGGGAGCTATTTCCCCATTTTTGCTTTTCCAGGAGCACATAATACTCTGTATGGAGCAGCAAAATGGGGAAGCAACTCCCCCCCACACTGCCATTTCAATGTGGAAGTGACTGGGAACAGGAGCCCCCCCCCCGCCCCGCAGCAGCAGCAGCATCTCTGAGGGGAACCTGACTTGGGACCAATGAGTCTGGGAACCTCAGACCCAACTCTTTTAAAAAGCGAATATCTAGTTTGGCACAGAGATCATCAATTTAAGCTACCAGCACAGTGTCCATCCCATAGTCTGGCCTAAAATCAGACTAAAAGGAGTCTAGCACAGATGAGATATCCAGGAACAACTTGAATTGTTCTGCAACTGGTCTCTCTATTATTATACCCAGAAATGGCAAACTGGAGGTGATAACTGTCCACATCATTAATCTCTGGTGATGTTTTTTTTAAAGTATTGGATGGGGCAACTTATCTAGATTGTTGTAGCAAAAACTGATCTGGTTTTCATAACTGAAACCTGGTTGAAAGAAAATTACATGACACATGTTTCCCAGTTAATTCCACCTGGTTATATGGTCTCTCATCAACCCTGGATTTGGAGGGTGGGGAGGCAGGAGGTGGGGTGGTTATCATCTTCTCTTTTCACAGACCCCCAGTGCAAAATACCATAGCCATTAATTATGTTGGGATCTAAGGACAGGTTAGGCATTTTTCTTATTTACCAGCTGCTTAATTCCCCAGTGGGCCCCTGTCTTTGTTGGCAGAGGTACTCTCAGTTGTGTTGGAAAGACCTAGACTGATTGTTCTTGGAAACCAACATTCATGCCAAAGATTCTTTGGTTTCCTCGCCAGGTCCAGCCCAGTATTTTATAACTCGAGATGGGCACAAACTGGCTCATGAACTAAAGTTCTTCATAAGCAGTGAGTGGCTAAATTTGCAGATGACACAAAGTTGTTCAGGGTGGTGACAACCAGGGAGGATTGTGAGGCACTCCAAAGGTATCTGTCGAGGATGGGCGAGTGGGCGTCAACGTGGCAAATGGGGTTCAATGTGGCCAAGTGCAAAGCGATGCACATTGGAGCCAGAAATCCTAAATATAAATACACATTGTTGGTGTCCAAACTGGCAGAGACTGACCAAGAGAGAGATCTTGGAGTCATAGTAGATAACTCAATGAAAATGTCTAGAAAGTGTGCGACTGCAATAAAAAAGGCCAACACTATGCTGGGAATTATTAGGAAGGGAACTGAAAACAAATCAGCCAGTATCATAATGCCCCTGTATAAATCAATGGTGTGACCTCATTTGGAGTACTGTGTACAGTTCTGGTCACCACACCTCAAAAAGGATGTTATAGCATTGGAAAAAGTGCAGAAAAGGGCAAGTAGAATGGTAAAAGGGTTGGAACACTTTCTCTATAAAGAAAGGTTAAAACGCTTGGGGCTCTTTAGTTTGGAGAAACGATGGCTGAGGGGTGACATGATTGAAGTTTATAAGAGTATGCATGGGATAGAGCAGGTTGAGAAAGAAGTACTTTTCTCCCTTTCTCACAATACAAGAACTCATGGGCACTCCATGAAATTGCTGAGCAGTTGGATTAGAACAGATAAAAGGAAATACTTCTTCACCCAAAGAGTGATTCACACATGGAATTCACTGCCACAGGAGGTGGTGGCGGCTACAAGCATGGGCAGCTTCAAGAGGGAATTAGATAAGCTAATGAAGCAGAGGTCCATCAGTGGCTGTTAGCCACAAGGTATAGATAGGAACTCTCAGGCTGCGGCAAGGGATGCACTTTATTCTTGGTGCTTGGGGGGGCAACAGTGGGAGGGCTCCTATTGTCCTGTCCCCATTGCTGGACCTCCTGATGGCACCTGGTATTTTTGGATACTGTGTGACAGAATGTTGGACTGGATGGGCCATTGGCCTGATCCAACATTGGCTTCTCTTATGTTCTTGTGGCTGGTTCGTGGTTCACAAAGTGAAGTTTGTGACTGGGTGACCAGCACAAACTTTCCACAAACTTTCAAACTTTGTTCATTGGCATTCATGGCAGTTCATGAATGGATACATTTACAGACAGACGGTCTCCACTCAATTAAAATATTTACCAAACTTCAAAGCAATATGGGGGGGGGCAGAATTCTCCAGCCTTGGAAACACCAGTAGGGACCCTCCAAAGCTTGACAGGCACCGCTGGATGCCAATAACAGAGTTCCCATTCTGCCCTATGGGATCAAAATGCTATATATACCCTGAGCTCAGTTCCGCAGCCTCTCCTCTGTTGGCAGTTATGCAGAGAGGCAGGGAACTTGGTTAAAAGCAGAACACATTCATTCATTCTTGATTGTGAACACCTCTCTCCTGCTGGGGATTGGATTTTAGGTGGACTCAGGGCTCTGAGCTGCTCCATCGCTCTGAGCCACCTTGTTTCTCTGCTCATGCTGAGGGGTGGGGCTTAGCAACTGGATGCTAGAGATGTGCATTTGGGTCTTCCTGAACAGGAAATATACCTGAAAAACACCTTATCGGTATTTTACAGGTATATTTTGGCATCCCAAATGTATCTGGGATTTTTCCAGAGAACCAGAAAAAAATACTCGATATATTCGAGAATTATTGGCAAACCCAAAAAACAGCTGATGGGCTGGAGCAGATAGCTCCTGCTGCTCAGCTGTTTTTGAGCTTCCTTCTGCAGTTGTTTAAACAGGGGATCTTTAAGGGGACTGCAGAAGACAGCCTGCAAAACAGCCGAGGGCTGGCACTCTCCCTGCCGGCTCAGCTGGGGCTCTTATGGACTATGTGACTGATCAGCTTCTTTACAGGCTCTGTTGAGCAGTATGGTTTAAACTGGGCTGCCCAGAAGAGCATCAGCAGAGCCAGCGGGGAGAGTTCTCCCCACAGGATTGGCCCCTGGCGGGCTCTATCGGGTAGTCCAGTTTAAAGTGGGCTTAAACCTGTCTTCGGAGACTTGTGGGTGGCCCGGCCAACTCAACCTGTGTTTCCATTTGTCTGCAGAGTAGAAGAATACACCCGGTTAATGGGTGTGCTCTGGACCTGTGTGTTTCCGCCCTGGGGCGGCTGTGAGAGTTGAGGACATGTTTCCCTCGCTCGTCTAGTGTGGCTTGGGTGCTCACCAAGCTGTTGTGGGGTTTCTTTGGAGAGCCCTTGTTGGAATTCTTGTCATGACTGCCTTTCTGTGGGCTCAGGGCAGCTTACAAGGTCACATAAAATATCATGACAGAGAAACAATATATAAAATTCAAACAATTACATTTAAAAATTTAAAGTTTAAAAATTTCAGACAAAAACCAGAGTAAAATAGGAATTTGAGCCTGGGTTTCCCAGATCCTAGTTAAACCACGACACCCTGCTGATATACAGGCTTGTATATCAAAAACCCCCACGCAGAGGGAGCCTTCACGCGAGAGCGAGTGGGCTGAAAGCACTGCCCTTTTCTCTCTCACTCAGTGAGCACCATATGGGCGAGTGAGCTTTCTTACCCAAATGAACACTCAGCACTGCGCAGCACTAGATAAAGCCACAAGGAGAAATTCCTGGCAAGCTGTTCGTTTAGATATTTGGACCCCATTTTTCTCCCCATGGGACACCCAAAGTAGCTGATGAAATCATTCTTCTTACTTTAATCTTTTCTCATGACAATAATGCTGAAGGGTCAGTTAGGTTGAGAGAAAGTGATTGGCCCAAGGTTGCCCAGTAAAGTTCCATGACAGAATAGGAATTTGAGCCTGGATTTCCCAGACCCTAGTCAAACCACGACACCCTGCTGATATGCAGGTTTGTATATCAAAAACACACACACACACACAGAGCCTTCATGTCTGCAGCAGAAATATGGAGATTATTTTTGTTGTACAGGCAGTCATAACATCAGATGCTATTGCAGCCTGGAAACCTTAGCACATAACAATTACTTCCTTTTCTTTTGTAAGTGAGAATGATGTGAAGAAACTCTGGTCAAAGCTGAGGAAAGATGAGCCCCATTTACTTTCCAGTTTTGAAGAATTCCTAGCAAGAGTTTTCTCCCAGCTTCAAGAAGCCGACCATGAGAAGAATGAATTGGAGTCTGCCCTGAGAAAGTTAGTACTTCTTTTTATCATGTCCATGTGGCAGCTCCTCCGATGGATTGTATGCTCTTTGCTGTCACTTAAATTTACAAAGATTCCGGTAGTCAAGTAGTTCCCTTAGGAATCAAATGGATCATTCTCAGTGAACAGGTGTTTTAAGTAAAGAATTAACTTTAGCAGTTGAAGAAGTATCTTGTTTCTTGTAACATGTCATTTTCCTTCTTGACAAAATCATGAATAGGGTCAACATTCCATTTATTACTACCCCACTTTCCCACTAATAATGTTCAAACCAGCCTTGATTGACTGACTGATCAAATGTTGTCAATGAATCCTGAACATGGCCAGACTGAGACGTTAAAATGGCACTGGGGGGAAAGCACCAGAGTGACTCTTCCGCCTCTCGTCCTTCTGATCAGGTTGAAGGGTAAAGCCCATCATGTCAAAGGACACAGAACTGTAAGGCCCCCATCGCATAGATGCGCCCCTTAGGCAATTTGTGACCCGGCAGCAGTTCTATACTACAGTCTGAGCGCCTGTGGGGGTGGGGGGGTAGCTCATCGGCTTCTTCTTCTTCAAAGACTCTGGCCAAGTCCCAGTATTCAGGGGGAATGGATTGTAATTCCTCCTGGGCCAAACAAACCCTTGGCTTTTCCATGACAGGTTGCGAACCCCACTGTGGGTTCCATCTATGTGATTGGCACCGAGGGGAGATGAACTGAACTTTCCCTTCATCCCACAACATGTACGGGTCATGTCCATGCAACCAGGGGCTCCTAAATACCAGCGGGAACCTGGCAGCAGCGGTGATCACGAACGGACGTCCCTCCCAGTGATCCCCCATCCCCACCCGCAATGGGACCGTCTCAAATTCGCATGGCTCCTTCATCGTGGACCCATCAATTTGGGTGAAAATTAGGGGGGTTTGCAGTCTCACCACCCCCGCTTCCCACCCCGTTACCAAGGAGGGATTGATGAGGTCCCCCCCACACCCAGAGTCAATGAGGGCCCTGCTCACACGGGTGGGAGTTCCTTGGGCTGGGTTGATAAGAGTCACAGTCGCGAAAAACAGGGAGGGGTAGCTGCTCACCACTTTTGGCGCCTCCGGGATCAGGCCCTGCTGCTCCGCGCCGCTCACAGCAGGACCTGGCCTTTTCCCGCCGGCTCGTTGTCTTTGCCCTTGCTGGATTCCTCCCCGATTTCTTCCGGAGTGACCTGTAGTGCTTTGGCAAATGTTGGTTTCTCCGCTGGCTTCTTTGCGGGTGTGCCTGGCCATGCCTTGGGTGGTTCCAGTTGCGCCGGCTTCCCCGGGCTCGATCCCCTGCAGTCGGCTGTGAAGTGGCCCCGTTCTCCACATTTTAGGCAGAGCCCTTGTCTCATCCATTGCTCTCTGGTAGACTCAGCCGGGTGTGCAGATTTCACCTTCCGCACTCTCCGCCTCTTGCATCCACACGGGGAGGGAGATCGGGTCCATGTCAGCTATGCTGCCATGGGGGTGGGGAAGTTGGTTGTCTTCTAATTGCCTTTGCATTCCTTCTGTGCTTCTTTGCTGCTGCAACGCTTATCTCTAAGTTATGCAGGTGGGGATGTTGATGTCTGGATTTCTCGGGGACCGTGGGAGAGAGTTTGGTTCCCAGCTTCAGTGCTAAATGGCCAGAGCACTTTCTCCCGCGCGTGGGAGGGTGGCTTATTGGCCAGGGCAGTGGGGGGGATGCATACGAATACCCTATATCCTATTATGCCCCATGGCCGGTTGAGGGGGGGGGAGAACAGGAGCCAGCTGTTGCACCTCCCTCTGGGCCGTTATAGCTTGTATCACCATCTGTTGGATTGCCTGGATTACTTCCTCAAGTTCCCGTCTCAGTTGGCACCTGTCCTGCTCCACCGCCTCCAGGTGGTTGGCCAATTCCAATCCCTCATCCGGGGAGGCGCGGCTGCTCCACACCTTGAACCGGTCTGTCACCCAGGCCCCGTGCAGTGCTTCCAGCGCTCCCCCAAATGGGGTGAAGCCACCTGCAGATGCAAATCCCACGTCAAACCGGCTGTCCCTCCAGGGCCCCTGCGTGAGCACATATGTCTCTGCCGTTGAGTCTGGGTTAAATTGGCCCCACCTTAACGAGCCCGGTCGATACCCCTGCCTGGGCGGTTGCCTCGGTCCGCAGGGGGTCAGGAAAAGGTGGGTCGAGGTTGTCTTAGGTACGGTTCCGAGCCCTGGGTCCTTCTTCGGGGTAGTCACTGGTGGCGTAGTAGTCACCGGCACATCGGTCTGGGTGGTGGGAGTTTCCTCTCCCGTCGTTGTGGGAATAGGTTTCTCCTCTTTGTCGCTCATCTCGGGTTGAGAGATGCGCGTAGATAGAGAAGGTAGGATTCCTAACAGAATGTCAGGTTCCACAGCCAAACAAAAGAGTACACGCTTAGCATAAGGTTATACTTTATGGCAACAGCTATAGATGCAGTAACATGGTCACTGTTAGGAATGGCTACGTTCCTGCAAGCCTAATGGGATATAGGGTATTCGTATGCACCCCCCACACACTCCTAGGCCAATCGGCCTGACTCCCGCGCGCGGGAGAATGGGGCCCCAGGCCGTTACAGCCAAACCTGGGAATTGAAAGTAATCCCATGGGTAAATGATGGGAAGACACTACACAGGCAGCCTGCAAGGTCAGAGATAAAAAGAACGAAGGAATGCAGCAGCAGTTGGTACCCAGGTCAAGCAGATGCACTCTAGCCCATAAACATCATGGCAGCATAGCTGACACAAGCTTCTGAATTATGGTGACCCTGTGCATAACCAACCTCCAAAACCACCTATTGTTAGGAGCCTTGCTCAGGTCTTGCGGACTGAGGGATATGGACTCCTTTGTTGAGTCAATCCATTTCATGTTGGGTCTTTTCCCTTTCCTGCAGCCTTCAACTTTTCCTAGCTTTATTGACTTTTCCAGTAACTCTTGTTTTCTCATCATGTGACCAAAGTATGATTGTCTCCGTTTAGTCATTGTGGCTTCTAGGGAGAATTCAGGCTTAATTTGATGGAGAACCTGCTTATTTATCTTTTTGGCAATCCATGGTTCTGTAAAGCTCTTCTCCAACACCACATTTCAAATGAGTCAACTTTTTCCCTGTCACCTTTCTTAATGAAGAAACTAACTTTCACATCCATACATAGTAATGGGGAATATTATGGTATGAATTAACAGGATGAGATCTCCATGATTGGAGGCAACGTACCTGCAATTGGAGGCAATGTACCCGCAATTTGATACACTTTTCTGTTTCTGATTAGGAAAATTGCTGCCTATGATGAAGAAATTCACTACCTCTATGAAGAAATGGAACAGCAGATCAAAAATGAGAAAGAGAAATTCCTCCTGAAAGTATGTATTTTATTAATATGGTTGCTAGGAATGTAATCTTCCATCATTTGCAACATTTGTTGTGGATTGCTTCAGGGCTACCATCCTTAACAACAACAAAAACTGCTGCTAGTGTTTATATAATACTTTAAAACATTAAAAGCATATGTTTCACTTGGTAATGGTGAATTGAGCTCAGTGGCTGCGGTCACACGTAACAGAAGACACACAAGTGAGACGGAAAACAGCCGGAGTTTCCGGGCGCGATCTCACCAGCACATCTGGGAAGCGTAGCACTACCGTGGCTCAACCGAGGCTTCCAGCTGAAACTGCGTGGCAAAAAACTAGTACCTTGGAGGTACTAGTTTCCAGAAACTGCGGGGCAAGGGCGGGCGTCTGATCGCGTTTCCGGTGGCATCCGGCGCCCGCCCATGTCCCCTTGCAAATAAAGTGGGTTTTTTTGTCCATTTGTCATGTACACAAAAATAAAAAACAGTTTGCCGCGGCGCGCGCGTCTGCATTGTGCGCCGGCTTGTCCTGTGATTGGCACCTCTCCCTTGCCATGGAACCTCCACGGTACCTCCACAGGACCTCCACAGGAGGTCTGATCACGTAACTGCGCAGTAGTTTGCCCCAGGGCAAACAGCCACGCTTCTCCTCTGCAGTTTCCTGCCCGTGTGACCGGGGCCAGTAGGTGGCAAAGCATGTTTGCTGCCAAATGTAGTAGACGTGTTCGGAATTCTCCCATCTGTAACTTCTAGCACCTTTCAGTTGTCTGGACCTTCCCAAGCCCAGCATTGAAATAGGTCAATATAGAGGGTGGAGTTAAAGGCTTGATCTCTAAAGTATATAAGGTATTATGTTTAGCACATAAGGAAACACGGTTGAAAAGTCAAAATCAATGGGATATGGATTGTACACAAACACTAACAAAAGATACCTGGCAGAAAATATGGGCACTACCAAATAACACATCACCAGTATTTAATGTCCGATTCAATACATTCAAGGTTATACACAGGTGGTATTTGACACCAGCCAGGCTCCATAAAATGAAACCAACTATTCCATCTATATGCTGGAAGCAATGTGGTCAGGTGGGCGATTTCACCCACGGTGGTATTGCCCAATAATCCAAGATTTTTGGAAACAGATTTTATTGCAAATTGTTAAAATTAATGCTGTCCATTTGCCTGCCTCTTTAGAATCTGTTGTACTAGAATTGGGGATTGTAGATTTGGAGGTCAAAAGTGTAAAGATGCAAACAGCAATACTGATTGCAATTGCCAGAATTTCAATTGCCCAATTTTGGAAAGCGAAAGAAGCTCCATCATTATATTGTTGGCAAAACAAACTTTGGGAATATTTTGTGCTTAGCCGGATTTCAGAAAAAAACAGTGGAAAGAATACAGCAAATAAACAAAAGCTTTTTCAAGCAATTTGGTTTCCTATAGTAGACTATTTAGCAAATAGTAACATTGTACCAAAAAATCCTTATTATACAAACCTATTGTACTTTTAAGAAAATTTATGATATATGAGCACTCCTTTGTTAAGGTGTTTTTCTATGTGATATGAATCTTGATTTTGTTACAGCATTCCTTCTAGGCATTTATGTATGGTTATAGTTACCGATATATGGTTAATAACTGTTGTATGGTTTGGGTGTTTATAAAAAATAAAAATTATAAATTGGAAAAAGAAATAGGTCAATATATCTTCAGAGGAGGAAGAATTCCCCACACCATGCCATGCACAAAAACCCTGGGGAATCATGGGACCCCTCAGGAAGCCTTGAGGCCATCATGCCGGAGGAAGTACCCCCCAGTGAACAGGCAGAATTGGGAAACAAGGTACAGCCCAACTGGGCTTGTCTGTTTCTGTGTTTCCCATTATCATTGCCAGGACTTCAGAAATACAGAAGGCAACAAGACCAAAATATACGGTGCTCACCTGGCTGCATAAAGCATCCCATTTCAGGTCCCACTTAGAGCAATGAGTTATGCTTTAAATCTAAGCAGCATTATGGTCCCATTAGTGCAGTCAAGAAAGGGGGAAACCAGAGAGACAAATACTCAAGTGGACTAATTTCTGCTTCTAGGTCTTGTGACTGCCTAGACAACTCCCCTACAGTTCATCATTCAGCCTTCCAGGCCACTGTATCAAATGTCCTGTTATATATTCCTATGGGCTGAACCATATGACCTCCTATACTTTTGGGATTCTATGACTTCTTCTGATAAGTTTTGCTTCAAGAAAGAAAGACTTCCACCAAAGGAGAATTACTTTTTCTGATGGTGAAAGGTATCCAGTGATGATCTTTCTCTGTTGGAGAAACAATGGATGGAAAGGAGTCACAAGATCCAATCCATAGTTTTTAAATAAACATTTTCATCTTTAGTTCTACATTGGTCTCTGTGTCTGGCATTATACCTACACCTACTAGCTGTATTCTTTACCAACCTACCAAGATATAAGAAGAAAAGGTATATTACCTTTTAAAGGTAAATGGTGGCAGCAGATATCAAGGTAATAGATAAGAATATGTAGGACCACAGTGGTGTGTGGCCAAGGGGAAAGAAAAATAAAATTAACAAACTTCACATCCCCTCCCACTTAATCTAAGTCACTCAGTTGACCTTCAGTCTGGACATGTGTTGGTAACTAGCATGGCTATCTGCTTAGGAATATGTCTAAAACCTTTGGTTTCTACAATGTTGTAGCTATGAAATTTTCACGGGGTTTCCTAGCAGTTGCAAATAGCAGTTGCAATAGTTAGCATTCATACAGTATTTCTTGAATGTCCAAACACTTAACATAGGTTGTAATGTTTACAGTGACCTTGTAAAGTATGTCAGTATTTGTATCCCCATATTGCAGATGGGAGATTAAAGATGAGAACAGAGTTGCTTGCCTAAAAGCCAAACTAGATATTATTCTAAACTCACTTTGGGTTGTAACATCACAGTGTATTGCTTTTTCTGCTGGTGGTAGCCTGTAATATGAGGTAGAAGTAGGAAAATGCAGAGTGTCTTGATGTCATGATATGGAATTCTGTTCCATTCCCAACATGTGGGTCAATTGGGTCTAAATAACCAGAGAACTGTCTATCTAGGCTGCCCCCAACACTCTCCAAGAATAGCTGTCTTACAGCTTTGCTTGAAAGCCAGAAGTAGAGTAGAAGCACCCCTGCTCTCTTCTGGGAGGATGTTTCACAGGCCTGGGGCAGACAGTGAAATAGCACAAGCCTGGAGCATTGCTGAACATTGTTAGCCAAATTGCCTTATTTCTTAATAAAAGTGGGAGATTATGAATATTAAATGGCAATAGGGGATCAATAACCTATGTATATGGGAGTTAAATTTCCCAGAGCCCAGAAATAGACATTGAGGCTAGATTTCTAAAAGAGTGATTTCTTTACTGAGCGATTCTCACAAATACAATATAAAATCAATCATACACACAAGCGACACAGGTCTAGGAATTAAGAGAGAAAGGTACAGAGACGGTTGCATTAGCAGGAAGTATAGTTGTTGGGGGTGATACGTTACATGTCCGATGAGACGAGTTGACTCTGCAGTGAAAAAGGGATAAAAATATGGGAAAGGGTCATGAGTTGGCCAGCAACACACATGAGAAATTCCAAACAGCGCTAAAAATGGAACCAGCAAGATAGGGTGGGATTAGGAAGGTGAAAGCAAGAGAGTGAGCAATGGCTGGATGCTCTCTTTTATATGATCCCCAGGAAATATTAACCAAAACTTAGACTGTTAATGGGTCAGGAAAAGGGATTAATTGTTCGGCAATTGAAACAATGACTTAGCTACCAGTGACCCCTCTCAGGAATGAGGAGAGAAAGAAGGAATGAAGAGAACAATCCAGGTTGCAGGGTAATAAGAATCGGTCACAATGAATCTATCAACTATCAAGATATTTTTGGAAAATGTAAATGAACTAAATTCACCTGAGAAAAGAAGAAGAAGAAGAAGAAGAAGAAGAAGAAGAAGAAGAAGAAGAGATTGGATTTATACCTCGCCCTTCACTACCCAAAGGTGTCTCAGAGTGGCTTACAAACTCCTTTCCCTTCCCCTCCCCACAACAGACACCCTGTGAGGTAGGTGGGGCTGAGAGAACTCTGACGGAAACTACTCTTTTTCAAGAGTAGACTATCTGTGCCAGAATTATGGCTTGCCAAAGGTCATCCAGCCAGGTGCAAGTGGAGGAGTGGGGAACCAAACCTGGTTCTCCCAGATTAGAGTCCACACACTTAACCACTACACCAAACTGACAAAAGATATTTCAACAACTTAAGACAATAGATGTGGATATTGTATGTTTGCAGGAAACACATATTAGATGTAAAGATGAACATTATCTAGTTAATAAGAAACTTGGTAAGTTATTTACTGCTTTGGACAAAGTAAAGAAAAGATTAATAGCTATCTATGTGAAAGAACAATTTTAAACCTACTTTGGTATCTTTATTAGAAAATGGAAGACTACTCTTACTTTTTTTTAACCAGTATTGTTATTGATTTTACAACACACAAAAAAGGAACAAATAAACAACAACAATACACAGACATCTACAAACATGCAAGAAAGAAGACCGCCGTATCTTATCTTAACAACAACACAAAATTCTAACATAACTAACTGCTTCCACATTTCCCAACAACACAACTCAGATCACATTTCTAAGTGTATTTATAACCTTATCTTAAATCTCTCTTTACATTAATCTTAACCACAATTACCTTTTATGTCCAAAGGTTAAATTCTTAAAAAAAGAAAAAACACCAAAACTTGAAGATCAAATTCAAATACAAGCAAAATAAGATTTTACCATCTTGCTGCAAACCAAACCAAAGGAAATCTCAACATTCTTAGCTTTAATATTTGTCACAGGAGCCCGACGACGACCCTTCACTGTCCTCGTCGCTCGAGCTCCCAACTCCGCCAAGCGTGGCCACGTTGCCTTGTCCCCTTCCGTTCCCCCCTGGAGTATGCTGGCCTCAGACACCTGGACAGGGGAGGGTGGTTACAGCACCGTTCCCTACGCTCCCGTCCCTGCTGGATGATGCTCTCTCTCCCTCTGGGCAGCCGTTCATCCAGGAGTCCTCCCCGGCCTTTGCCTCCCTTATATTTCCCCCACCCGGTTCCCAGGGTGCCCTGCTCCTGCCTGTGCCCTCCTCCTCCTTGGGCCATGCCCCCTTACAAGACTGGAGACGCACGTCCTGAGGCGTGGTCCCTTCCTCTTCTGCTGTCTCCCACCCTGGCCGCTGTGTTTGGCTCCGTGGGCGGGCCCTCACGCCTTTCCCGACCTGCTGCTCCCCCCAGGGCCCGGTCAAGGCTGTGGGCTGAGGCGTCACCACCCGTCTCGTCAGCTCCCCTTCTCTCCCCACTGAGGCCTGGGGCCTCGTAGCCACTGCCCCCTCCTGCCCGCCCCAGCTCCCTTTGCAAGCGGGGCGAACATGGCTGGTGCTTCCTCCCGTCTCGCCGCCCCCGCTGCCTTCCCCAGACCCTCCAGCCACCCAGGTAAGTGGGGAGGGATTCGCCGCCCGCCGCCCCAATGCTGCGGGGGGTCTGGCGTCATCGGTTTTGGGGTGGTAGAAGTCCCGTCCTCGGGACATGGGGGGGGGAGTCCCGTCCCCAGGACAATATTCAAGCTTCTTCTCTTCATATTATTATAAAGTATCTTAAGCTAATGTCTCATTTCCTCTAACACAACGAAATTTTAAAAAAGAAAAAATAGCATCTGTTTATAACTATGGGCCTTAAAAATAAACTAACAGTTTTATAGATACCTTGCTTTTATATTTACACCCCCTTTTACCTTCTTATAAATTAAACACCCAGTAAGGGGAGGATTAAGTAAACTGAAACATCAAAATTCTTAGCTATAATACTGACTAAATATTAACTAAACTATTCATGTCTCATACATCTGATAAGAAAACCCCATTTTCTCCAATAGTACTTGCTATACTTAAGAAAGTATTAGCTACTTTACAGAAATTGTTACCTTATTTGCCCGTTTTGAACATCACACCTTATATAATAAATCCATTATATACACAGAGTCTCACAGTTCCTATCTAAAGCACATCTATTTTTCATCTTACCTTTAACCCATAACTTATACTAAACCACTTTATAACATACTAATCTTTTCTTGATTTTCTGCATCCTTTTTTTCCTTTCTTTCTTACTCATTTTGGACTTCACCCTTTAACAATAAAGCCATTGTGTACACAGAGTCTCACAGTATCACAGTTCCTATCTAAAGCACATCCATTTCCCATCTTTCCTTTAACCCAAAATTTATACTAAACCACTTTATAGTATGCTAGTCTTTTCTTAATTTTCTGCACCCTTTCTTTCTTTACAACCATGCATAGGTGCCTTTTCTTCTTAAACACATGAACTTCCATTTCCATTTGTTCCCTTCTACAATTCAAGTGCAAAAAGGAGGGATTCCGTCCAGTATTCTTTGGTCTTTTATTATTTCTTCCATGCTTGTCATGCTTCCTTGTACCAGGCTTTAATTTTGCCTCACCAAGTTTAATCTTTTTCTTGGGTAAGTACTCCCAAGAATTTTGTTTCCTCGTCTCCAACATCACAAATTTTCCCAAGGTTTCTTCTAAGTATGGTGTTTGTACATTGAGTTTCTCAAATCCTATCTTACATGGAGCCAATGTTTCCTGCACAGTGGTACTTAGCCTTCTGGTCTCATCTTCCACCGTATATTGCTGGGGCTGTAATTGATTCCTCTCTTTTCCCCCATCACAATCCACAAGTAAGTTCTGAGGTTTCTTCAATAAACTCTTACAAGTCTCATTAAACGTGCTTCGAAATTCATCTAGCAATAGCTTTTAAATTACTTCACAGTAAGTTGGCCAATCTCCAAATTTTCTAAGTCTTGTCCTTCCTCCATGTCCTCACCATTTATTTCATAGCTCATTTTTCTCACTTCTTTTAAATTAGCCACTGTAACTCAGGACAATTATGAAGATGAAAGCCTTGGCAACAGTTCAAATGTCCTGCAAACGGCATTTTTAAGTTTAGTTTAAATTAGTAAAGTTATCTTCTTACCCCCATAAATCACTCACAGCAGACTTCATTCTCTTCTCTCACTCCGGCCGCTTTCCAAATTTTAGGATAGAGGGAAAAAAGAATTCAAAAGGGGTATTTTGACACAGCTAATCGCCTTGTTATGGTTGAAATACACTTGGTCTTCCTATAAATCCTATCTTCTTCGTTCTTGTTATAATTCTTGTCATGTTAGAAAAATAGTTGGTCTTTAAAATGGCTGGCTGCAGCTGTGCAAAAACATGACGACCATGTTTTTGCTCCATCAATCACTCCTGCATCGAGGTAAAAATGGCCTCTCCCACACACTTACTGTGTGTGTGGGTGGCCAAAAACAAGCCTCTTGCTATCTGCTCTCCCTCTGAGAGAGTAGACGAAGCTCCCCCAGACTGGAAAGGCCGGGGAGCTTCAAAAAGAACGAAAAGAGGATTGGGCGGCTCGGGAGACTCCCGAAAAAAACTGCCCGTCACCACGCCACACTGGAAGATGATCCAAGACTTCTCTTACCTGAAATAGATATTAGAAACAGGAAAATCTTATTGGTGGTGATATATGCACTGAAATATTTTGAAAGAGTGAAGGAAACTCTACACAGATATTTGTATGGTTGGAGATTTTAATTC